>NC_088243.1:91908974-91968974 GCF_036934945.1 Oncorhynchus masou masou | reverse complement strand
TTGTCATTTGATCAATGCTCTGACGGAGGTGTGGTACAACTGTAAACACGTATTTATTCAGAATTCTGCCTCCTGTTATAGTTGAACGTTTTATTGATAGTCGTTTCTCCTTTGATTAGGGTGACGATGAGTGAGATGTGATTATTTCATCAGTGACAGGCTCAACAGGCTACGGTATTGGTATTAATCAGATGTCTGTCACACAGATCCTGTTCTGTTTAACACCCAGCTGAAATGCATTTCCTATAGGAAGACTCAATAATGAGAATGACATCTTTTCATCACTCAAAGACCCAGAGTTTTTTTTTAAATCTGTATAGAAATAACCATCGTTATGAAGAGAGCAATCTACCTCTTCTCATGCACCTGTCTGATAATTGGACGAAGTGAAGGGGAGAATTGTTCCCATGCTGACACTGGGAGATGGGCTCTCTCTCTCTCTGTCTCTCTCTCTCTCTCTCTCTCTCTCTCTCTCTCTCTCTCTCTCTCTCTCTCTCTCTCTCTCTCCCTCTCTCTAAGTGAGGATTAGCATGCCTCATGTGATCTGCATGGTTCCATTGCATCCTTACAGCTTCCTGCCAGCAGGAGGGAGGCAGGGGAAGGAGGGAGAAAACTCTCTGCCTTGCTCCTGCCTGAACCGGTACGAGATGAAGAAGGATGAGACAGTGATGTCATCAATCTCCAAGTACAGTATTTATAGGAAGTAGATTTGTGTATCGGCTGGTCGGTTGGACGGGAGGCTAGAAATAGAAATGAATGGAAGGGAGCCAGGAAGTAGAGATGGACGGAAGCAGAGAGTGAGGAATAGGCATCTTTGATGGAAGAGAATAGCCTATTGCAGGGGTATTTAAATCTGACCCTACAAGGTCCAGATTACTGCTGCTTTTCTGTTCAACCTGATCCTTAATTACATCTTAAGAACCGTTTTGGGAATAAAGGGAGGCAAGAAGGGTTCATTAGAAGGCAAGAAGGGTTCATTAGAAGGCAAGAAGGGTTCATAAAATATACTTGTTTGGTTACTACATGATTCTATTTCATAGTTTTGATGTATTCACTATTATTCTACAATGTAGAAAATAGTAAAAATAAAGAAAAACCCTTGAATGAGTAGTTGTGTCCAAAATTTTGACTGGTACTGTATATAATTATGCTCATAATAGTTTTATTTTAAATGCTAATAAGGCTGGTGGAACCATTCATAGAGGGTTCTAGGAAGAACCAATAGATGATACAGGGGGTTCTATGAAGAACCCTATATAGAGGGTTCGAGGTAGAACCCTTTGCAAACTGTTCTACATAGCACCAAAAAGGGTTCGCCTATCGGAACAAACCAAACCCTGTATGGTTCTGTTTAGCACCTTATATTTCTAAGAGTATAGAATGGATGTGGAAACAGTCAAAGGGTCTGAATACTTTCCTGAATGCACTGCATTATTTATAATGAACTGTACATTGAGCAGCACAGGACATGTTAAAACAGGACCATGTTTGAAACACAAGAGCTCATGTCAATAGTTACACAGGTAATCTAACCGTTACAGAAATCAGGAAGGCAGACTGGCTCTATCTGAGCTATTGTGTTTCAACACACCTACTGACCAGAAAATTATGTTATTATTATTATATATTATTTTTTTATGACAAAACAGCTCACCACATTAATAGAAGAAAAACAGCTCAGTCAAGCTTTCATGTAATAAGAAAAAACAGCTCAGTCAAGCTGGGGGTGTTGTAACTATAAAAGCACAGCTTGGTTTCATGTAATAATAAAAACAACTTGAAAAGAGGGCATAATGGGATAATGTCTTACCGTGGTGTGTGAAGAATCCAATACATGAACTTAAATGTGGTTTAAATCACATTATTGTGGAAGCACCTCCTCGAAGAGTGAGGCTGTTTTTGAGAAGGTTTGAATCCTAAGAAACCCGCCTACACGTAGTTTGAAGTAGCTACTGTAGTAGGTCAAAGTTGTGTAAAACTTGGAATGGGCGGAGCTCTTTCCATTCTTTTTCGGCTTCAGACTAATGCCTATTTCTCACTTACTTAGAGTTGTTTTGTATTTAATCATATAATAGCATTGAGCTTTCTAAGAAAACACAAATGTCAACGTTTATTATCTGTTTACATATATTTTAGAGGCATAAATATTATTTATATTATAATTTTATATATTATTATATATTTAATATTTATTATATATTATTTTATATATTATTATATATTTTATATTTATTATATATTATTTTATTTTTATTATATTATTTAATATTATTATTATTTTATTATTTTATATTATTATTTATATTATTATTATTATAATATTATTTACACAAATTTATACATAAAATGTGTGTAAAACCCTTATAAACTGAATTTATAATTATATGACAATATTTGAGGTTGACAATAATTACATTACACAATATCTCATGGTATACAAGTCATGGTGTAATCATAACATATATGGCTGTGAACTCAAGTCCTTCTGCTCACCCGACCTAGAATTCCTTATAATCAAATGCCTGCCATATTACCTCCCGAGATAATTCTCGTCAGTTATCATCACAGCTGTGTATATACCCCCTCAAGCAGACACCAAGATGGCCCTCAATGAACTTGATTGGACTCTATGTAAACTGGAAACCATATATCCTGAGGCTGCATTTTATTTATTTAACTTGGCAAGTCAGTTAAGAACAAATTCTGATTTACAATGATGGCCTAGGAACAGTGGGTTAAAACCTTTTACGACTAGGGGGCGATATTTAAATTTTTGCCTGAAAAACGTTCCCGTTTTAAACAAGATATTTTGTCACGAAAAGTTGCTCGACTATGCATATAATTGACAGCTTTGGATAGAAAACACTCTGACGTTTCCAAAACTGCAAAGATATTGTCTGTGAGTGCAACATAACTGACTCCTTATATGGCTGTGAATGAGCTACGAATGAGCTTACGTTTTCTATGTATTCCCCAAGGCGTCTACAGCATTGTGACATCTTTTTACGCATTTTTGTTGAAGAGTAGCCGTAAGGGACCACATTTAGCAAGTGGTCACCTGATGTCTCCCGCAGAAAATCTTGCGTAAAATACTAAGGTAGCCATTTTTCCAATTGCTTCCTATGAGAAACCAACTGTCCTGGTGGATATATTATTGAATGTATATGTTAAAAACACCTTGAGGATTGATTCTAAACAACGTTTGCCATGTTTCTGTCGATATTATGGAGCTAATTTGGAAAAAAAAGTTTGGCGTTGTAGTGATAGCATTTTCCGGTCGATTTCTCAGTCAAGCAGCTATTTCGCCTACAAAAATAATCTTTTTGGAAAAAAGGAACATTTGCTATCTAACTCGGAGTCTCCAGAGTGAAAACATCCAAAGTTCTTCAAAGGTAAATTATTTAATTTGATTGCTTTTCTTATTTTCGTGAAAATGTTGCCTGCTGCCAGCAGAGCCTAGCGTAGCATTATGCCATGATAAACTTACACAAATGCTTGTCTAGCGTTGGCTGTAACACATATTTTGAAAATCTGAGATGACAGTTTGATTAACAAAAGGCTTAGCTGTGTCTCAATATATTTCATTTGTGATTTTCATGAATATGAAAAGTTTCTAGGGGTATTTATGTCCGCTGTGTTATGCTAATTCATTACGCTCCCAGATCCGGGATTGCTAGTCACAAGAAGGTTTTACTGCCTTGTTCAGGGGCAGAACGACAGATTTTTACCTTGTCAGCTTGGGGATTTGATCTAGCAAACTTTCGGTTACTGGCCCAATGCTCTAACCACAAGGCAACCTGCCACTCATTTATTGTAGCTGGGGATTTTAACAAAGCCAATTTGGCTACCTAAAGAAAGAGAGAGAGAGAGCCCAAATTTGGCTACCTAGCAAAAAAGACTACCTAAATTCTACCAGCATATTGATTGCACTACACGCGGGCGTAATGCACTGGATCACTGCTACTCTAACTTCACGATGAAGTCCCCCGCCCTCCGTTTGGAAAATCCGACCACGACGCCATCTTGCTCCTACTGTTTTACAGGCAGAAACTCAAACAGGATGTACCAGTGACTAGAACCATTCAACGCTGGTCTGACCAATCAGAGTCCACGCCTCAAGATTGTTTTGATCATGCGGACACAGATATATTTTCCTGTCAGCCGCAGATAACAACACACTGACTCTGTGAGTGAGTTTATAAAAGAACTGCATTGGAGATGCTGCACCCACTGTGACTATTAAAACCTACCCAGAAACCGTGGATGGATGGCGACATTCGTGCAAAACTGAAAGCGCGAACCAACGCATTTAATCATGGAAAGAGGTCTGGGAATATGTGTAGTTATTCCCTCCGCAAGGCATTCAAACAAGCGAAATGCCGCTACAGGGACATGGTGGAGTTGCAATTCAACGGCTCAGACACGAGACGTATGTGTCAGGGTCTACAGGAAATCACGGACATCACAAACACAAACACACCCCACAGGAGCCCCAGGACAGCAGCACAATTAGACCCAACCAAATCATGAGAAAACAAAAAAGAGAATTCTTAATTAACAAAAAAAACAGAGCAAATTAGAATGCTTTTTGGCCCTAAACAGAGAGTACACAGTGGCAGAATACCTGACCACTGTGACTGACACTAAATTTAGGAAATAGTTGACAGGCTATGTGCTCACTGCCCACAAAATGAGGTGGAAACTGATGAGCTGCTCTTCCTAACCTCCTGCCAAATGTAAGACCATATTAGAGACACATATTTTCCACTGATTACACAGACCCACGAAGAATTCGAAAACAAATCCAATTTTGATAATTGTTTATCTGTTGGGTGAAATACCACAGTGTGCCATCACAACAACAAGCCATCACAGCAACAAGCCATCACAACAACAAGCCATCACAGCAACAAGCCATCACAACAACAAGCCATCACAGCAACAAGCCATCACAACAACAAGCCATCACAACAACAAGCCATCACAGCAACAAGCCATCACAGCAACAAGCCATCACAACAACAAGCCATCACAACAACAAGCCATTACAACATCAAGCCATCACAGCAACAAGCCATCACAACAACAAGCCATCACAACAACAAGCCATCACAACAACAAGCCATCACAGCAACAAGCCATCACAACAACAAGCCATCACAGCAACAAGCCATCACAACAACAAGCCATCACAGCAACAAGCCATCACAACAACAAGCCATCACAACAACAAGCCATCGCAACAACAAGCCATCACAACAACAAGAAAAGGGACAAACTCCAGTGTAAATCCAACGCATATTTATGTTTATTTATGTTTATTTATGTTTATCGTTGCAACACTGCAGCAAGACATAACATGACATTTGACATGTCTGTATTTTCTTAGAACATTTGTGAGTGAAATGTTTACCGTGAACATTTTTTTGTTCACTATCTATTTCACTTGCTTTGGCAATGATAAACATATGTTTCCCATTGACAATAAAGACCCTTAAATTGAAATTGATACGTACAGGCCAACATGAAGGAAACACTTGAGTCAAATGAGAGTTCTATCATTGTGTGGTGTGTACACTTCCCTGGCATGGTTTAGGTTGACTGAACCCCACGGTAAAAGCCAGGATATACATTCTGAGTGATCACCTTCAACAAGCTTTAATTAGTCAGGACGATAAGGTATCTACTAGTACCCCGTTCCAAATGCACTTCAATCTTTTGTAATGCCCATTGACCCTCTGAACGGCACACGATCGCAATCCATGTCTCAATTATCTCAAGGTTTAAAAATCCTTCTTTAACCAGGTCTCCTCCCCCTTCATCTCCACTGATTAAAATAGATTTAACAAGTGACATCAATAAGGGATCATAGCTTTCACCTGGATTCACCTGGTCAGTCTGCGTCATGGAAAAAGCAGGTGTTCCTAATGTTTTGTACACTCAGTGTAGTGCACTACTTTTGACCAGAGCCCTATGTACCCTGGTCAAAGAAGTCCACTACAAAGGGAATAGTGTGCTCTGGGATGTAGACTGTGTAACCTAGCGCATTGGAACAGGTACAACTGTATTGTTCTAGTGTAAAAGGCACTATTACATCACAGTGCACAATCACAATATAGCCTACGTTTTATAGGATAATTATAGATATTATAAAACCACTGGAGAGTAGAATCATTGTTCACATTCTTCCCCGACACACTGGGGAATCTGTTTAACAGGGTATCTTGTATAGCAGGGTTTCTTAAACTATGGGTCGGGACCTAAAGTGGGTCCTGGGCATGTGATAGGTGGGTTATGAGGATACAGTTATAATTACACTATTTCTTCTTCCGTTAGGTCTCGAGCTTCGACAGAAACTGTGTTACACCAGCTTTTTTTTTTTTTTTTTACAAAGGACACCACAGTACACAGGAAGTCATCACAGACTCTTACGAAGGATACAAGAGTACACAGGAAGTCATCACAGACTCTTACGAAGGATACAACAGTACAGAGGAAGTTATCACAGACTCTTACGAAGGATACAACAGTACACAGGAAGTCATCACAGACTCTTACGAAGGATACAACAGTACAGAGGAAGTTATCACAGACTCTTACGAAGGATACAACAGTACAGAGGAAGTTATCACAGACTCTTACGAAGGATACAACAGTACAGAGGAAGTTATCACAGACTCTTACGAAGGATACAACAGTACACAGGAAGTCATCACAGACTCTTACGAAGGATACAACAGTACAGAGGAAGTTATCACAGACTCTTACGAAGGATACAACAGTACAGAGGAAGTTATCACAGACTCTTACGAAGGATACAACAGTACAGAGGAAGTTATCACAGACTCTTACGAAGGATACAACAGTACAGAGGAAGTTATCACAGACTCTTACGAAGGATACAACAGTACAGAGGAAGTGCTAGTTAGTGGTTGAGAACTAATGCCCATTCCAGTCCACTCACAGATCAAAACACAGAAATAAGACCTGTTGTTGAGGCACTGGTAGTGGATGTAACACAGCAGCAGGAGTCTGCCAAAATAACACACCCAATCAGCATGAGAGTCTCAGGATGTGTCCCACCCAATCAGCATGAGTCTCAGGATGTGTCCCACCCAATCAGCATGAGAGTCTCAGGATGTGTCCCACCCAATCAGCATGAGTCTCAGGATGTGTCCCACCCAATCAGCATGAGTCTCAGGATGTGTCCCACCCAATCAGAATGAGAGTCTCAGGATGTGACCCACCCAATCAGCATGAGAGTCTCAGGATGTGTCCCATCCAATCAGAATGAGAGTCTCAGGATGTGTCCCATCCAATCAGAATGAGAGTCTCAGGATGTGTCCCACCCAATCAGCATGAGTCTCAGGGTGTGTCCCATCCAATCAGAATGAGAGTCTCAGGATGTGTCCCATCCAATCAGAATGAGAGTCTCAGGGTGTGTCCCATCCAATCAGCATGAGTCTCAGGGTGTGTCCCATCCAATCAGAATGAGAGTCTCAGGATGTGTCCCATCCAATCAGAATGAGAGTCTCAGGGTGTGTCCCACCCAATCAGCATGAGTCTCAGGATGTGTCCCATCCAATCAGCATGAGAGTCTCAGGATGTGTCCCATCCAATCAGCATGAGAGTCTCAGGATGTGTCCCATCCAATCAGAATGAGAGTCTCAGGATGTGTCCCATCCAATCAGAATGAGAGTCTCAGGATGTGTCCCATCCAATCAGAATGAGAGTCTCAGGATGTGTCCCATCCAATCAGAATGAGAGTCTCAGGATGTGTCCCATCCAATCAGAATGAGAGTCTCAGGATGTGTCCCACATGGCCTCCTATTTCCTATATGTTCCCTGGTCAAAAGTAGTGCACTATTTAGGGAATAGGGTGCCATTTGGTACACAGTCTATGCTTCTAGATGGTGTACTGATGAAGAAGATTCATGCTTCTGTCCTTTCGTTGTGAAGGGAAGGAGGAGAAATATCGGATTGCATTAACTGTTCACTGATTTCCATTGACCATGAATCATTTATTTTACCATTTTGGTCGGTTTCGGAAAAAAAATCATAATTATCTCAACAGAGACTGGATCCACAGAGAGGGGATCAACAGAGAGGGGATCAACAGAGAGGGGATCCACAGAGAGGGGATCCACAGAGAGGGGATCCACAGAGACTGGATCCACAGAGAGGGGATCCACAGAGAGGGGATCAACAGAGAGGGGATCCACAGAGAGGGGATCAACAGAGAGGGGATCCACAGAGAGGGGATCCACAGAGAGGGGATCCACAGAGAGGGGATCAACAGAGAGGGGATCCACAGAGAGGGGATCAACAGAGAGGGGATCCACAGAGAGGGGATCCACAGAGAGGGGATCCACAGGGATCCACGTACATATATAGCACCCCACTGCCTAGATAGTGCACCACGTATGGTTCTGGTCTACAGTAGTGCTCTATGTAGGGAATAGGGCCCTGGTCTAAAGTAGTGCTCTATATAGAGAATAGGGCTCTGGTCTAAAGTAGTGCACTATATAGGGAATAGGGCTCTGGTCTACAGTAGTGCACTATATAGGGAATAGGGTTCTGGTCTACAGTAGTGCACTATGAAGGAATTAGGCCACCATTTTGGAGGCAGACTATGTGAGCGAGGAGCTTCTCTCCTCTCTTCTCTTTATCTACCAGATGAACCATCTCTCTGATTCTCTAAAGCCACGTGATACTCTTTAGACTTTATACTCCTTCTACCAGTCAGGTGGCTCAGATCTCCTTGCCAACCGGCTGGGTTCTTGCTCTTGGATACGAACAGTAAAAAGGCTCTTCAGTCCAATGGCTCCGTCATTTGTTGTCTGTCTTCGTCGAAGCCGGATAAATATCTGTGCGTTTGTCTATTTACCCTCTTTAATTTGACAGACACCTTTGAGTTGCGATATCGAGGGGGAAAAAACAAAGCGATCAACAGGACGATGATATATTTTACTACATGGGGACTGGATGCTGTGTTCGGGCTGCAGGGACAAACCAGATACAACTTCAATTGGCACTGAGGTGTGAAGTGAGAGGTGTCGAGGCCTTTGGGCCCAGCAAGTGGCAGGAGTCTTTGAGGCCCCCTTTGAAGCCCCCACCCGCTGTTCAGAGACCATCCACTGGAATTTTCTACAAGACATCTGACTCCAGGAATAAAGGCTTCTTCCAAGTGGGTGTGACACCCACCACACTCCCCCTCTCTGTTCTCTCTCTCCCCCTGTCTGGTACAGGTACCCCACCACACTCCTTCTCTCTGTTCTCTCTCTCCCTCTGTCTGGTACAGGTACCCCACCACACTCCCCCTCTCTGTTCTCTCTCTCCCCCTGTCTGGTACAGGTACCCCACCACACTCCCCCTCTCTGTTCTCTCTCTCCCTCTGTCTGGTACAGGTACCCCACCACACTCCCCCTCTCTGTTCTCTCTCTCCCCCTGTCTGGTACAGGTACCCCACCACACTCCCCCTCTCTGTTCTCTCTCTCCCCCTGTCTGGTACAGGTACCCCACCACACTCCCCTCTCTGTTCTCTCTCTCCCTCTGTCTGGTACAGGTACCCCACCACACTCCCCCTCTCTGTTCTCTCTCTCCCCCTGTCTGGTACAGGTACCCCACCACACTCCCCTCTCTGTTCTCTCTCTCCCCCTGTCTGGTACAGGTACCCCACCACACTCCCCCTCTCTGTTCTCTCTCTCCCCCTGTCTGGTACATGTGACCCCACCACACTCACCCCTCTCTTCCTGGTCTGTCTCCCCCTGTCTGGTACAGATGACACCACCACACTCACCCCTCTCTCCCTGGCCTGTCTCCCCCTGTCTGGTACAGGTACCCCCACCACACTCACCCCTCTCTCCCTGGTCTGTCTCCCTCTGTCTGGTACATGTGACCCCACTACACTCACCCCTCTCTTCCTGGTCTGTCTCCCTCTGTCTGGTACATGTGACCCCACTACACTCACCCCTCTCTTCCTGGTCTGTCTCCCTCTGTCTGGTACAGGTACCCCCACTACACTCACCCCTCTCTTCCTGGTCTGTCTCCCTCTGTCTGGTACATGTGACCCCACTACACTCACCCCTCTCTTCCTGGTCTGTCTCCCCCTGTCTGGTACAGGTACCCCCACTACACTCACCCCTCTCTTCCTGGTCTGTCTTCCTCTGTCTGGTACAGGTACCCCCACCACACTCACCCCTCTCTCCCTGGTCTGTCTCCCCCTGTCTGGTACAGGTACCCCCACCACACTCCCCACTCTCTCCCTGGCCTGTCTCCCCCTGTCTGGTACAGGTACCCCCACCACACTCCCCCCTCTCTCCCTGGTCTGTCTCCCCCTGTCTGGTACAGGTACCCCCACCACACTCCCCCCTCTCTCCCTGGCCTGTCTCCCCCTGTCTGGTACATGTGACCCCACTACACTCACCCCTCTCTTCCTGGTCTGTCTCCCCCTGTCTGGTACAGGTACCCCCACCACACTCCCCCTCTCTCCCTGGCCTGTCTCCCCCTGTCTGGTACATGTGACCCCACTACACTCACCCCTCTCTTCCTGGTCTGTCTCCCCCTGTCTGGTACATGAGACCCCACCACACTCACCCCTCTCTTCCTGGTCTGTCTCCCTCTGTCTGGTACATTTGACCCCACTACACTCACCCCTCTCTTCCTGGTCTGTCTCCCCCTGTCTGGTACATGAGACCCCACTACACTCACCCCTCTCTTCCTGGTCTGTCTCCCTCTGTCTGGTACATGAGACCCCACCACACTCACCCCTCTCTCCCTGGTCTGTCTCCCCCTGTCTGTTACAGGTACCTCCACTACACTCCCCCCTCTCTTCCTGGTCTGTCTCCCTCTGTCTGGTACATGTGACCCCACTACACTCACCCCTCTCTCCCTGGTCTGTCTCCCCCTGTCTGGTACAGGTACCCCCACTACACTCACCCCTCTCTTCCTGGTCTGTCTCCCCCTGTCTGGTACAGGTACCCCCACCACACTCACCCCTCTCTCCCTGGTCTGTCTCCCTCTGTCTGGTACAGGTACCCCCACTACACTCACCCCTCTCTTCCTGGCCTGTCTTCCTCTGTCTGGTACAGGTACCCCCACCACACTCACCCCTCTCTCCCTGGTCTGTCTCCCCCTGTCTGGTACAGGTACCCCCACCACACTCCCCACTCTCTCCCTGGCCTGTCTCCCCCTGTCTGGTACAGGTACCCCCACCACACTCCCCCTCTCTCCCTGGTCTGTCTCCCCCTGTCTGGTACAGGTACCCCCACCACACTCCCCCCTCTCTCCCTGGCCTGTCTCCCCCTGTCTGGTACATGTGACCCCACTACACTCACCCCTCTCTTCCTGGTCTGTCTCCCCCTGTCTGGTACAGGTACCCCCACCACACTCCCCCTCTCTCCCTGGCCTGTCTCCCCCTGTCTGGTACATGTGACCCCACTACACTCACCCCTCTCTTCCTGGTCTGTCTCCCCCTGTCTGGTACATGAGACCCCACCACACTCACCCCTCTCTTCCTGGTCTGTCTCCCCCTGTCTGGTACATGAGACCCCACCACACTCACCCCTCTCTTCCTGGTCTGTCTCCCTCTGTCTGGTACATGTGACCCCACTACACTCACCCCTCTCTTCCTGGTCTGTCTCCCTCTGTCTGGTACATGAGACCCCACCACACTCACCCCTCTCTCCCTGGTCTGTCTCCCCCTGTCTGGTACAGGTACCTCCACCACACTTCCCCCTCTCTCCCGAGCTTTCGCTCGCCTCCAGCACGCACACACTGTAGGGGCGAGTGACCTCTGAACTTAAAATGGCCCCAAGTCGTTATATATTAAAACAATTATTGTGTATTTAGCTATTTTGCTATTTGCCTCATGACTCCTGTATGCTTTGTTGACTATGAACTTTCTTCTTACCCAACCATGGGACAGATGTGTGTTTGTTCCCACACTCGGGACTCTGACTATCTAAAAACTAAAAACATTTGTCATAAAAACTAAAAACATTTCTCATAAGAAACTAGCTCCCTGGTATACAGAAAATACCCGAGCTCTGAAGCTGAAGGAAGCTTCCAGAAAACTGGAACAGAAATGGCGCCACACCAAACTGGAAGTCTTCTAACTAGCTGGAGAGAAAGTACCGTATCGAAGAGCCCTCACTGCTGCTCCACCAAACTGGAAGTCTTCTGACTAGCGTGGAGAGACATTACCGTGCCATATCGAAGAGCCCTCACTGCTGCTACACCAAACTGGAAGTCTTCTGACTAGCGTGGAGAGACAGTACCGTGCAGTATCGAAGAGCCCTCACTGCTGCTCCACCAAACTGGAAGTCTTCTGACTAGCTTGGAAGGACAGTACCGTATCGAAGAGCCCTCACTGCTGCTCCACCAAACTGGAAGTCTTCTGACTAGCTTGGAGAGACAGTACCATGCCGTATCGAAGAGCCCTCACTGCTGCTACACCAAACTGGAAGTCTTCCAACTAGCTTGGAAAGACAGTACCGTATCGAAGAGCCCTCACTGCTGCTCCACCAAACTGGAAGTCTTCTGACTAGCTTGGAAAGACAGTACCGTGTCGAAGAGCCCTCACTGCTGCTACACCAAACTGGAAGTCTTCTGACTAGCTTGGAGAGACAGTACCGTATCGAAGAGCCCTTTCTGCTGCTACACCAAACTGGAAGTCTTCTGACTAGTTTGGAGAGACAGTACCGTATCGAAGAGCCCTTTCTGCTGCTACACCAAACTGGAAGTCTTCCTACTAGCTTGGAAAGACAGTACCGTGCCGTATCGAAGAGCCCTTACTGCTGCTCCACCAAACTGGAAGTCTTCTGACTAGCTTGGAAAGACAGTACCGTGCCGTATCGAAGAGCCCTCACTGCTGCTACACCAAACTGGAAGTCTTCCTACTAGCTTGGTAAGACAGTACCGTGCAGTATCGAAGAGCCCTCACTGCTGCTACACCAAACTGGAAGTCTTCCTACTAGCTTGGAAAGACAGTACCGTACCGTATCGAAGAGCCCTCACTGCTGCTACACCAAACTGGAAGTCTTCTGACTAGCTTGGAGAGACAGTACCGTGCCGTATCGAAGAGCCCTCACTGCTGCTCGATCATCCTATTTTTCCAACTTAATTGAGGAAAATAAGAACTATCCAAAATTCCTTTTTGATACTGTCGCAAAGCTAACTAAAAAGCAGCATTCCCCAAGAGAGGATGGCTTTCACTTCAGCAGTGATAAATTCATGAACTTCTTTGAGGAAAAGATCATGATCATTAGAAAGGAAATTATGGACTCCTCTTTAAATCTGCGTATTCCTCCAAAGCTCAGTTGTCCTGAGTCTGCTCAACTCTGCCAGGACTTAGGATCAAGGGAGACACTCAAGTGTTTTAGTACTATATCTCTTGACACAATGATGAAAATAATCATGGCCTCTAAACCTTCAAGCTGCATACTGGACCCTATTCCAACTAAACTACTGAAAGTGCTGCTTCCTGTGCTTGGCCCTCCTATGTTGAACATAATAAACGTCTCTCTATCCACCGGATGTGAACCAAACTCACTAAAAGTGGCAGTAATAAAGCCTCTCTTGAAAAAGCCAAACCTTGACCCAGAAAATATTAAAAACAATCGGCCGATATCGAATCTCCCATTCCTCTCAAAATGTTTTTGAAAAAGCTGTTACGCAGCAACTCACTGCCTTCCTGAAGACAAACAATGTATACGAAATGCTTCAGTCTGGTTTTAGACCCCATCATAGCACTGAGACTGCACTTGTGAAGCTGGTAAATGACCTTTTAATGGAGTCAGACTGAGGCTCTACATCTGTCCTCGTGCTCCTAGACCTTAGTGTTGCTTTTGATACCATCGATCACCACATTCTTTCGGAGAGATTGGAAACCCAAATTGGTCTACATGGACAAGTTCTGGCCTGGTCTCTGTGAATGGTTTGTCCTCTGACAAATCAACTGTAAATTTCTGTGTTCCTCAAGGTTCCGTTTTAGGACCACTATTGTTTTCCCTATATATTTTACCTCTTGTTGATGTCATTCGAAAACATAATGTTAACTTTCACTGCTATGTGGATGACACACAGCTGTACATTTCGATGAAACATGGTGAAACTCCAAAATTGCCCTCGCTAGAAGCCCGTGTTTCAGACATAATGAAGTGGATGGCTGAAAATGTTCTACTTTTAAACTCGGACAAAACAGAGATGCTTGTTCTAGGTCCCAAGAAACAGAGAGATCTTCTGTTGAATCTGACAATTAATCTTAATGGTTGTACAGTCGTCTCAAATAAAACTGTGAAGGACCTCGGCGTTACTCTGGACCCTGATCTCTCTCTTGATGGCTTTGATCTCTCTCTTGATGGCTCTGATCTCTCGGAACATATCGAGACTGTTTCAAGGACAGCTTTTTTCCTTCTAAGTAACATTGCAAAAATCTGAAATGTTCTGTCCAAAAATGATGCAGAGAAATGTATCCATGCTTTTGTCACTTCTAGGTTAGACTACTGCAATGATCTACTTTCCGGCTACTCGGATAAAGCACTAAATAAACTTCAGTTAGTGCCAACAACCTGCCCGCTTGACCCTATCCCCTCCTCTCTTCTCCAGACCATTTCCGGAGACCTTCTCCCTTACCTCACCTCGCTCATCAACTCATCCCTGACCGCTGGCTACGTCCCTTCCGTCTTCAAGAGAGCGAGAGTTGCACCCCTTCTGAAAAAACCTACACTCGATCCCTCCGATGTCAACAACTACAGACCAGTTTCCCTTCTTTCTTTTCTCTCCAAAACTCTTGAACGTGCCGTCCTTGGCCAGCTCTCCCGCTATCTCTCTCAGAATGACCTTCTTGATCCAAATCAGTCAGGTTTCAAGACTAGTCATTCAACTGAGACTGCTCTTCTCTGTATCACGGAGGCGCTCCGCACTGCTAAAGCTAACTCTCTCTCCTCTGCTCTCATCCTTCTAGACCTATCGGCTGCCTTCGACACTGTGAACCATCAGATCCTCCTCTCCACCCTCTCCGAGTTGGGCATCTCCGGTGCGGCCCACGCTTGGATTGCGTCCTTCCTGACAGGTCGCTCCTACCAGGTGGCGTGGCGAGAATCTGTCTCCTCGCCACGCGCTCTCACCACTGGTGTCCCCCAGGGCTCTGTTCTAGGCCCTCTCCTATTCTCGCTATACACCAAGTCACTTGGCTCTGTCATAACCTCACATGGTCTCTCCAATCATTGCTATGCAGACGACACACAATTAATCTTCTCCTTTCCCCCTTCTGATGACCAGGTGGCGAATCGCATCTCTGCATGTCTGGCAGACATATCAGTGTGGATGACGGATCACCACCTCAAGCTGAACCTCGGCAAGACGGAGCTGCTCTTCCTCCCGGGGAAGGACTGCCCGTTCCATGATCTCGCCATCACGGTTGACAACTCCATTGTGTCCTCCTCCCAGAGCGCTAAGAACCTTGGCGTGATCCTGGACAACACCCTGTCGTTCTCAACTAACATCAAGGCGGTGGCCCGTTCCTGTAGGTTCATGCTCTACAACATCCGCAGAGTACGACCCTGCCTCACACAGGAAGCGGCGCAGGTCCTAATCCAGGCACTTGTCATCTCCCGTCTGGATTACTGCAACTCGCTGTTGGCTGGGCTCCCTGCCTGTGCCATTAAACCCCTACAACTCATCCAGAACGCCGCAGCCCGTCTGGTGTTCAACCTTCCCAAGTTCTCTCACGTCACCCCGCTCCTCCGCTCTCTCCACTGGCTTCCAGTTGAAGCTCGCATCCGCTACAAGACCATGGTGCTTGCCTACGGAGCTGTGAGGGGAACGGCACCGCAGTACCTCCAGGCTCTGATCAGGCCCTACACCCAAACAAGGGCACTGCGTTCATCCACCTCTGGCCTGCTCGCCCCCCTACCACTGAGGAAGTACAGTTCCCGCTCAGCCCAGTCAAAACTGTTCGCTGCTCTGGCCCCCCAATGGTGGAACAAACTCCCTCACGACGCCAGGACAGTGGAGTCAATCACCACCTTCCGGAGACACCTGAAACCCCACCTCTTCAAGGAATACCTAGGATAGGATAAAGCAATCCTTCTCACCCCCCCCTCCCTTAAATGATTTAGATGCACTATTGTAAAGTGGCTGTTCCACTGATGTCAGAAGGTGAATTCACCAATTTGTAAGTCGCTCTGGATAAGAGCGTCTGCTAAATGACTTAAATGTAATGTAAATGTAAATACGGCTGCTAGAATCTTGACTACAACTAAACAATTTGATCATATTACTCCAGTGCTAGCCTCCCTACACTGGCTTCCTGTTAAGACAAGGGCTGATTTCAAGGTTTTACTGCTAACCTATAAAGCATTACATGAGCTTGCTCCTACATATCTTTCCGATTTGGTCCTGCCGTACATACATACATGTACGCTACGGTCACAAGACGCAGGCCTCCTTACTGTCCCTAGAATTTCTAAACAAACAGCTGGAGGCAGGGCTTTCTCCTATAGAGCTACATTTTTATGGAATGGTCTGCCTACCCATGTGAGAGACCCAGACTCTCAATGTTTAAGTCTTCATTGAAGACTCATCTCTTCAGTAGGTCCTATGAGGCAGTAGGGTAGCTGCAGGGTTGCCTAGTGGTTAATGTGTTGGAATAGTAACCGGAATGTTGCAAGTTCAAATCCCCGAGCTGACAAGGTACAACTCTGTCATTCTGCCCCTGAACAGGCAGTTAACCCACTGTTCCTAGGCCATCATTGAAAATAAGAATTTATTCTTATCTTAATTTATTTGAGGCTAAATTGATTTTATTGATGTATTATATTAAGTTAAAATAAGTGTTAATTCAGTATTGTTGTAATTGTCATTATTACAAATAAAAAAATAAAGAAATTGGCCGATTAATCGCTATCAGCTTTTTTGGTCCTCCAATAATCAATATCGGTATCGGCGTTAAAAAATCGTAATCGGTCGACCTCTACTCCAAACACCAAGAAAAAGCTACTCTCAGAGACACACAACGACATTACTACAATGTATCCAATGGACCACCAGAGACATTCTTTAAAGGACAAAGGACTCGGTTTGGCAACACGGACTTCCATCTACCACCAACCTACTGAAGCGCAGCTCAGAGTAAATATTTATTACATTTTCCTTTTCCAAATGGGCGGTAATTTAGAATGCATAAGATACTGTATTTACGATAGCACAGCTTCTCCCTCTGTTCCTCAGTCTTCCCGCTCTTTCACTCAAACCCAGCCCTTTTCTTTTGTGTAACCAGCTGTCATATCCGTTCTGTCCGCTAGGGACGTTTTCCTTTATGACGTAATTTGTAATCAAGTTATGATTTAATTATGTGTATATGTAATTCTGTGTGATTAGTTAGGTATTTAGTAAATAAATAATTAAACCCAATTTTGTATTGCTGATTCAGCTTGTTAGCCAGGGTTCGTGAAGATAACCAAGAATTTACAACTTTCAGATGAGACTTAATTAAGGTGACGATTAATATTGACTGCTATTGATGTAAAATATTACTAGGTCTTTAAGAGTTTATTCGGAAGATAACAGCTCTATAAATATTATTTGGTGGTGCCCCGACTCTCTAGTTAATTACATTTACATGTTTAGCTCAATCAGGTAATATTAATTACGGAGAAATTATTTTATAGAATAGCATATCATATCACTCAATCCGGCATAGACAGTTGCAGTTATGTGTGTCTGATGGCAGTGTATTCCAGACATGGGAAGCTCTCACAGAGAATGCAGATTTACTAAAGGTGCTTTTCCTTAGGGGAACTATACAGTCACCTCTCATGGCAGACCTTGTGGATCTGCTGCCATATGTTTGGGTTTTCTGTTTAACAAAAATACTGAGTGGAGGGGGAGGAGCCAGGCCATTTAGGATCTTGAATACAAGACAGTGTATTGCATCGCACGTTGGTGTATTACACAAGATTTTTCCAACTCAGGAGCTTTCTGAGATGTAACAGTGATGATGGCTATTGGTCTTCCTATCAAGCACTTTGAGAGCCTGTTTGTAGACAGACTGAATGGGTTTTAATGTTGTACAGCAAGCTTGGGCACAACTAGTCAAGCAGTATGTTAAGTGAGGGAGTATGTCTATAGTATTCCCTCTAGTATGCAATCTGGTTTCCGCTCGGGTTATGGATGTCTCACTGATTTAGATGACCATCCTACTCATGCTAGATTACGGAGACGTAATTTATAGATCGGCTGGTCAGGGTGCTCTCGAGCGGCTAGATGTTCTTTACCATTCGGCCATCAGATTTGCCACCAATGCTCCTTATAGGACACATCACTGCACTCTATACTCCTCTGTAAACTGATCATCTCTGTATACCTGTCGCAAGACCCACTGGTTGATGCTTATTTATAAAACCTCTTAGGCCTCACTCCCCCCTATCTGAGATACCTACTGCAGCCCTCATCCTCCACATACAACACCCGTTCTGCCAGTCACCTTCTGTTAAAGGTCCCCAAACCACACACATCCCTGGGTCTCTCGTCTTTTCAGTTTGCTGCAGCTAGCAACTGGAACGAGCTGAAACCAACACTCTAACTGGACAGTTTGATCTCAATCTCTTCGTTCAAAGACTCAATCATGGACACTCTTACTGACAGTTGTGGCAGCTATGCGTTATGTGTTGTTGTCTCTACCTTGCCCTTTGTGCTGTTGTCTGTCCAATAATGTTTGTACCATGTTTTGTGTTGCTGCCATGTTGTTGTGCTACCGTGTTGTGTTGCTACCATGTTGTTGTGCTACCGTGTTGTGTTGCTACCATGTTGTTGTGCTACCGTGTTGTGTTGCTACCATGTTGTTGTGCTACCGTGTTGTTGTGCTACCGTGTTGTGTTGCTACCATGTTGTTGTGCTACCGTGTTGTGTTTCTACCATGTTGTTGTGCTACCATGTTGTGTTGCTACCATGTTGTGTTGCTACCATGTTGTTGTGCTACCGTGTTGTGTTGCTGCCATGTTGTTGTGCTACCATGTTGTGTTGCTACCGTGTTGTGTTGCTACCGTGTTGTGTTGCTACCATGTTGTGCTGATACAATGTTGTTGTGCTACCGTGTTGTGTTGCTACCATGTTGTTGTGCTACCGTGTTGTGTTGCTACCGTGTTGTGTTGCTACCATGTTGCTGTGCTACCGTGTTGTGTTGCTACCATGTTGCTGCGCTACCATGTTGTGTTGCTAACATGTTGTGTTGCTACCATGTTGTTGTGCTACCGTGTTGTGTTGCTACCATGTTGTTGTGCTACCGTGTTGTTGTGCTACCATGTTGTTGTGCTACCGTGTTGTGTTGCTACCATGTTGTTGTGCTACCGTGTTGTGTTGCTACCATGTTGTTGTGCTACCATGTTGTGCTACCATGTTGTTGTGCTACCGTGTTGTGTTGCTACCATGTTGTTGTGCTACCGTGTTGTGTTGCTACCGTGTTGTGTTGCTACCGTGTTGTGTTGCTACCATGTTGCTCTGCTACCGTGTTGTGTTGCTACCATGTTGTTGTGCTACCGTGTTGTGTTGCTGCCATGTTGTGCTGATACCATGTTGTTGTTCTACCGTGTTGTGTTGCTACAATGTTGTGTTGCTACCGTGTTGTGTTGCTACCGTGTTGTGTTGCTACCGTGTTGTGTTGCTACCATGTTGCTGTGCTACCATGTTGCTGTGCTACCGTGTTGTGTTGCTACCATGTTGTTGTGCTACCGTGTTGTTGTGCTACCGTGTTGTGTTGCTACCGTGTTGTGTTGCTACCATGTTGCTGTGCTACCGTGTTGTGTTGCTACCATGTTGTGTTGCTACCATGTTGTTGTGCTACCGTGTTGTGTTGCTACCATGTTGTTGTGCTACAGTGTTGTGTTGATACCATGTTGTTGTGCTACCGTGTTGTGTTGCTACCATGTTGTTGTGCTACCGTGTTGTGTTGCTACCATGTTGTTGTGCTACCGTGTTGTGTTGCTACCATGTTGTGTTGATACCATGTTGTTGTTCTACCGTGTTGTGTTGCTACAATGTTGTGTTGCTACCGTGTTGTGTTGCTACCGTGTTGTGTTGCTACCATGTTGCTGTGCTACCGTGTTGTGTTGCTACCATGTTGTTGTGCTACCGTGTTGTGTTGCGACCATGTTGCTGTGCTACCGTGTTGTGTTGCTACCATGTTGTGTTGCTACCATGTTGTTGTGCTACCGTGTTGTGTTGCTACTATGTTGTTGTGCTACAGTGTTGTGTTGCTACCATGTTGTTGTGCTACCGTGTTGTGTTGCTACCATGTTGTTGTGCTACCGTGTTGTGTTGCTACCATGTTGTGTTGCTACCATGTTGTTGTGCTACCGTGTTGTGTTGCTACCGTGTTGTGTTGCTACCATGTTGCTGTGCTACCGTGTTGTGTTGCTACCATGTTGTTGTGCTACCGTGTTGTGTTGCTACCATGTTGTGTTGATACCGTGTTGTGTTGCTACAATGTTGTGTTGCTACCGTGTTGTGTTGCTACCGTGTTGTGTTGATACCATGTTGTTGTTCTACCGTGTTGTGTTGCTACAATGTTGTGTTGCTACCGTGTTGTGTTGCTACCGTGTTGTGTTGATACCGTGTTGTGTTGCTACCATGTTGCTGTGCTACCGTGTTGTGTTGCTACCATGTTGTTGTGCTACCGTGTCGTGTTGCTACCATGTTGTGCTGCTACCATTTTGTTGTGCTACCGTGTTGTGTTGCTACCATGTTGTGTTGCTACCATGTTGTTGTGCTACCGTGTTGTGTTGCTACCGTGTTGCTGTGCTACAGTGTTGTGTTGCTACCATGTTGTGTTGCTACCATGTTGTTGTGCTACCGTGTTGTGTTGCTACCATGTTGTTGTGCTACAGTGTTGTGTTGCTACCATGTTGTTGTGCTACCGTGTTGTGTTGCTACCATGTTGTTGTGCTACCGTGTTGTGTTGCTACCATGTTGTTGTGCTACCATGTTGTGTTGCTACCATGTTGTGTTGCTACCATGTTGTTGTGCTACCGTGTTGTGTTGCTACCGTGTTGTGTTGCTACCGTGTTGTGTTGCTACCATGTTGCTGTGCTACCGTGTTGTGTTGCTACCATGTTGTTGTGCTACTGTGTTGTGTTGCTACCATGTTGTGTTGATACCATGTTGTTGTTCTACGGTGTTGTGTTGCTACAATGTTGTGTTGCTACCGTGTTGTGTTGCTACCGTGTTGTGTTGCTACCATGTTGCTGTGCTACCGTGTTGTGTTGCTACCATGTTGTTGTGCTACCGTGTTGTGTTGCTACCGTGTTGTGTTGCGACCATGTTGCTGTGCTACCGTGTTGTGTTGCTACCATGTTGTGTTGCTACCATGTTGTTGTGCTACCGTGTTGTGCTGCTACCATGTTGTTGTGCTACAGTGTTGTGTTGCTACCATGTTGTTGTGCTACCGTGTTGTGTTGCTACCATGTTGTTGTGCTACCATGTTGTGTTGCTACCATGTTGTGTTGCTACCATGTTGTGTTGCTACCATGTTGTGTTGCTACCGTGTTGTGTTGCTACCGTGTTGTGTTGCTACCGTGTTGTTGTGCTACCATGTTGTTGTGCTACCATGTTGCTGTGCTACCATGTTGTTGTGCTACCGTGTCGTGTTTCTACCATGTTGTGCTGCTACCATGTTGTTGTGCTACCGTGTTGTGTTGCTACCATGTTGTTGTGCTACCGTGTTGTGTTGCTACCGTGTTGTGTTGCGACCATGTTGCTGTGCTACCGTGTTGTGTTGCTACCATGTTGTGCGCTACCATGTTGTGTTGCTACCATGTTGTGTTGCCATGTGTTGCTGCCTTGCTGTGTTGTTGCTTTAGGTGTTTATGTTGTGTTGTCTCTCTTGTTGTGATGTGTGTTTTGTCCTATATTTATATTGTATTTTTTTGTTGTTATCCTATAATATTATTATTATTATTGTAATCCCAGGCCCCCCCATCCCCACAGGAGGCCTTTTGCCTTTTGGTAGGTCGTCATAGTAAATAAAAATGAGTTATTAACTGACTTTCCTAGTTAAATAAAGGTTGAATAAAAAAATAGAATATGGTTAGAGACAGACAATCGGACGGACGGACAGACGACAGCAAAATGCCTTCCTCTGTGGAAACAAAGCGGGCGGTTCTATTGCCGGTCTTCTTAACAGCAGTCCAAATCTAATAGGTTTTATAATGAACTGCTAGGAAGCTGCATGTGGTACTGAGCAGGGAGGGAAGTGCAGCTTCCTCTCCTCTCTGATAGGACTCTGGTCAAAAGTAGTGCACTATGTAGGAAAGAAGGTGCCCTTTGGAACGTGGGCTCTGTGGAGGGTACATTGGTTGTACGGCGGTGTGATGGGAGAGAGATGGAAGGTTGACATTTTTTTTCAAATTGCATTTGATTGATCTTCTCCACCCCACAGTGAGCCATGCAGGGAAAAGGCTAACTCTCTCCCCTCTCCCAGTCCTCACCTCCCTCTCTCTCTTCTTCCCTCGCTCTCCTCTCTCTTCCTCCCTCTGTCTCCCGTCTCTCTCTCACCCCGCTTTATCTCCCTCTCTCGGTCTCTCTCTCTCTCTTTCTCTACTCTCCCTCTCTCTACCTCACCCTCTCCCTCTCTCTCTGTCTCTCTCCCTCTCCCTCCCCCTCTCTCTCTCTCTCTCCCTCTCCCTCTCTCTCTCTGTCTCTCTCCCTCTCCCTCCCCCCTCTCTCTCTCTCTTTCTCTCCTCTCCCTCTCTCTCCTCTCCCTCTCTCTACCTCCCTCTCTCCTCTCCCTCTCTCTACCTCCCTCTCTCTGTCTCTCTCTCTTTCTCTCCTCTCCCTCTCTCTCCTCTCCCTCTCTCTACCTCCCTATCTCTACCTACCTCTCTCTATCTCCCTCTCTCCTCTCCCTCTCTCTACCTCCCTATCTCTACCTACCTCTCTCTATCTCCCGCTCTCCTCTCCCTCTCTCTACCTCCCTATCTCTACCTACCTCTCTCTATCTCCCTCTCTCATCTCCCTCTCTCTACCTCCCTCTCTCTACCTCACTCTCTCTACCTCCCTCTCTCCTCTCCCTCTCTCTACCTCCCTCTCTACTCTCCCTCTCTCTACCTCCCTCTCTACTCTCCCTCTCTCTACCTCCCTCTCTCCTCTCCCTCTCTCTACCTCCCTATCTCTATCTACCTCTCTCTACCTCCCTCTCTCCTCTCCCTCTCTCTACCTCCCTCTCTCTTCTCTCCCTCTCTCTCCTCTCCCTCTCTCCTCTCCCTCTTTCTCTCCTCTCCCTCTCTCTACCTCCCTCTCTCCTCTCCCTCTCTCTCTGTCTCTCTCTCTTTCTCTCCTCTCACTCTTTCTCTCCTCTCCCTCTCTCTCTGTCTCTCTCTCTTTCTCTCCTCTCCCTCTTTCTCTCCTCTCCCTCTCTCTCCTCTCCCTCTCTCTCTTTCTCTCCTCTCCCTCTCTCTACCTCCCTCTCTCCTCTCCCTCTCTCTCCTCTCCCTCTCTCTACCTCCCTCTCTCTACTTCCCTCTCTCTTCTCTCCCTCTCTCTTCTCTCCCTCTCTCCTCTCCCTCTTTCTCTCCTCTCCCTCCCTCTCTCTCCCTCCCTCTCTCCTTTCACTCTCTCCTCTCCTCTCCCTCTCTCCTCTCCCTCTCTCCTCTCCTATCCCTCTCTCCTCTACTCTCCCTCTCTCCTCTCCCTCTCTCTCGAAAAGTGTCAAGACCCTGGGGGTTTTAACCATGGCAGTTATAACACAGATAATAAAGAAATGATGTCTGGACTAAAACCCTCTACACTACTGAGCCAGTCCCCTCTACACTACTGAGCCAGTCCCCTCTACACTACTGAGCCAGTCCCCTCCACACTACTGAGCCAGTCTCCTCTACACTACTGAGCCAGTCCCCTGTACACTACTGAGCCAGTCCCCTCTACACTACTGAGCCAGTCCCCTCTACACTACTGAGCCAGTCTCCTCTACACTACTGAGCCAGTCTCCTCTACACTACTGAGCCAGTCCCCTCTACACTACTGAGCCAGTCCCCTCTACACTACTGAGCCAGTCTCCTCTACACTACTGAGCCAGTCCCCTCTACACTACTGAGCCAGTCCCCACTACACTACTGAGCCAGTCCCCTCTACACTACTGAGCCAGTCCCCTCTACACTACAGAGCCAGTCTCCTCTACACTACTGAGCCAGTCCCCTCTACACTACTGAGCCAGTCCCCTCTACACTACTGAGCCAGTCCCCTCTACACTACTGAGCCAGTCCCCTCTACACTACAGAGCCAGTCTCCTCTACACTACTGAGCCAGTCCCCTCTACACTACTGAGCCAGTCCCCTCCACACTACTGAGCCAGTCCCCTCTACACTACTGAGCCAGTCTCCTCTACACTACTGAGCCAGTCCCCTCTACACTACTGAGCCAGTCCCCTCCACACTACTGAGCCAGTCCCCTCTACACTACTGAGCCAGTCCCCTCTACACTACTGAGCCAGTCCCCTCTACACTACAGAGCCAGTCTCCTCTACACTACTGAGCCAGTCCCCAACACACTACTGAGCCAGTCCCCTCCACACTACTGAGCCAGTCCCCTCTACACTACTGAGCCAGTCCACTCTACACTACTGAGCCAGTCTCCTCTACACTACTGAGCCAGTCCCCTCTACACTACTGAGCCAGTCCCCTCTACACTACTGAGCCAGTCCCCTCTACACTACTGAGCCAATCCCCTCTACACTACTGAGCCAGTCCCCTCTACACTACTGAGCCAGTCCCCTCTACACTACTGAGCCAGTCCCCTCTACACTACTGAGCCAGTCCCCTCTACACTACTGAGCCAGTCCCCTCCACACTACTGAGCCAGTCCCCTCTACACTACTGAGCCAGTCCCCTCTACACTACTGAGCCAGTCCACTCTACACTACTGAGCCAGTCTCCTCTACACTACTGAGCCAGTCCCCTCTACACTACTGAGCCAGTCCCCTCTACACTACTGAGCCAGTCCCCTCCACACTACTGAGCCAGTCCCCTCCACACTACTGAGCCAGTCCCCTCTACACTACTGAGCCAGTCCCCTCTACACTACTGAGCCAGTCCCCTCTACACTACTGAGCCAGTCCCCTCTACACTACTGAGCCAATCCCCTCTACACTACTGAGCCAGTCCCCTCTACACTACTGAGCCAGTCCCCTCTACACTACAGAGCCAGTCTCCTCTACACTACTGAGCCAGTCCCCTCTACACTACTGAGCCAGTCCCCTCCACACTACTGAGCCAGTCCCTCCACACTACTGAGCCAGTCCACTCTACACTACTGAGCCAGTCTCCTCTACACTACTGAGCCAGTCCCCTCTACACTACTGAGCCAGTCCCCTCCACACTACTGAGCCAGTCCCCTCCACACTACTGAGCCAGTCCCCTCTACACTACTGAGCCAGTCCCCTCTACACTACTGAGCCAGTCCCCTCCCTCCCCTCTACACTACTGAGCCAGTCCCCTCTACACTACTGAGCCAGTTCCCTCTACACTACTGAGCCAGTCCCCTCTACACTACAGAGCCAGTCCCCTCTACACTACTGAGCCAGTCCCCTCTACACTACTGAGCCAGTCCCCTCTACACTACTGAGCCAGTCCCCTCTACACTACTGAGCCAGTCCCCTCCACACTACTGAGCCAGTCCCCTCTACACTACTGAGCCAGTCCCCTCTACACGACTGAGCCAGTCCCCTCCACACTACTGAGCCAGTCCCCTCTACACTACTGAGCCAGTCCCCTCTACACTACTGAGCCAGTCCCCTCTACACTACTGAGCCAGTCCCCTCTACACTACTGAGCCAGTCCCCTCTACACTATTGAGCCAGTCCCCTCTACACTACTGATCCAGTCCCCTCTACACTACTGAGCCAGTCCCCTCTACACTACTGAGCCAGTCCCCTCTACACTACTGAGCCAGTCCCCTCTACACTACTGAGCCAGTCCCCTCTACACTACTGAGCCAGTCCCCTCTACACTACTGAGCCAGTCCCCTCTACACTATTGAGCCAGTCCCCTCTACACTACTGAGCCAGTCCCCTCTACACTACTGAGCCAGTCCCCTCTACACTACTGAGCCAGTCCCCTCTAGACTACTGAGCCAGTCTCCTCTACACTACTGAGCCAGTCCCCTCTACACTACTGAGCCAGTCCCCTCTACACTACTGAGCCAGTCCCCTCTACACTACTGAGCCAGTCTCCTCTACACTACTGAGCCAGTCCCCTCCACACTACTGAGCCAGTCTCCTCTACACTACTGAGCCAGTCCCCTCCCCTCCCCTCTACACTACTGAGCCAGTCCCCTCTACACTACTGAGCCAGTCTCCTCTACACTACTGAGCCAGTCCCCTCTACACTACTGAGCCAGTCCCCTCTACACTACTGAGCCAGTCCCCTCCCTCCCCTCTACACTACTGAGCCAGTCCCCTCTACACTACTGAGCCAGTCCCCTCTACACTACTGAGCCAGTCCCCTCTACACTACTGAGCCAGTCCCCTCTACACTACTGAGCCAGTCCCCTCTACACTACTGAGCCAGTCCCCTCCACACTACTGAGCCAGTCCCCTCCACACTACTGAGCCAGTCCCCTCTACACTACTGAGCCAGTCCCCTCTACACTACTGAGCCAGTCCCCTCTACACTACTGAGCCAGTCTCCTCTACACTACTGAGCCAGTCCCCTCTACACTACTGAGCCAGTCCCCACTACACTACTGAGCCAGTCCCCTCTACACTACTGAGCCAGTCCCCTCTACACTACAGAGCCAGTCTCCTCTACACTACTGAGCCAGTCCCCTCTACACTACTGAGCCAGTCCCCTCCACACTACTGAGCCAGTCCCCTCTACACTACTGAGCCAGTCTCCTCTACACTACTGAGCCAGTCCCCTCTACACTACTGAGCCAGTCCCCTCCACACTACTGAGCCAGTCCCCTCCACACTACTGAGCCAGTCCCCTCTACACTACTGAGCCAGTCCCCTCTACACTACTGAGCCAGTCCCCTCTACACTACTGAGCCAGTCCCCTCTACACTACTGAGCCAGTCCCCTCTACACTACTGAGCCAATCCCCTCTACACTACTGAGCCAGTCCCCTCTACACTACTGAGCCAGTCCCCTCTACACTACAGAGCCAGTCTCCTCTACACTACTGAGCCAGTCCCCAACACACTACTGAGCCAGTCCCCTCCACACTACTGAGCCAGTCCCCTCTACACTACTGAGCCAGTCCACTCTACACTACTGAGCCAGTCTCCTCTACACTACTGAGCCAGTCCCCTCTACACTGCTGAGCCAGTCCCCTCTACACTACTGAGCCAGTCCCCTCTACACTACTGAGCCAATCCCCTCTACACTACTGAGCCAGTCCCCTCTACACTACTGAGCCAGTCCCCTCTACACTACTGAGCCAGTCCACTCTACACTACTGAGCCAGTCTCCTCTACACTACTGAGCCAGTCCCCTCTACACTACTGAGCCAGTCCCCTCCACACTACTGAGCCAGTCCCCTCCACACTACTGAGCCAGTCCCCTCTACACTACTGAGCCAGTCTCCTCTACACTACTGAGCCAGTCCCCTCTACACTACTGAGCCAGTCCCCTCCACACTACTGAGCCAGTCCCCTCCACCCTACTGAGCCAGTCCCCTCTACACTACTGAGCCAGTCCCCTCTACACTACTGAGCCAGTCCCCTCTACACTACTGAGCCAGTCCCCTCTACACTACTGAGCCAATCCCCTCTACACTACTGAGCCAGTCCCCTCTACACTACTGAGCCAGTCCCCTCTACACTACAGAGCCAGTCTCCTCTACACTACTGAGCCAGTCCCCTCTACACTACTGAGCCAGTCCCCTCCACACTACTGAGCCAGTCCCCTCCACACTACTGAGCCAGTCCACTCTACACTACTGAGCCAGTCTCCTCTACACTACTGAGCCAGTCCCCTCTACACTACTGAGCCAGTCCCCTCCACACTACTGAGCCAGTCCCCTCCACACTACTGAGCCAGTCCCCTCTACACTACTGAGCCAGTCCCCTCTACACTACTGAGCCAGTCCCCTCTACACTACTGAGCCAGTCCCCTCCCCTCCCCTCTACACTACTGAGCCAGTCCCCTCTACACTACTGAGCCAGTTCCCTCTACACTACTGAGCCAGTCCCCTCTACACTACAGAGCCAGTCCCCTCTACACTACTGAGCCAGTCCCCTCTACACTACTGAGCCAGTCCCCTCTACACTACTGAGCCAGTCCCCTCTACACTACTGAGCCAGTCCCCTCCACACTACTGAGCCAGTCCCCTCTACACTACTGAGCCAGTCCCCTCTACACGACTGAGCCAGTCCCCTCCACACTACTGAGCCAGTCCCCTCTACACTACTGAGCCAGTCCCCTCTACACTACTGAGCCAGTCCCCTCTACACTACTGAGCCAGTCCCCTCTACACTACTGAGCCAGTCCCCTCCACACTACTGAGCCAGTCCCCTCTACACTACTGAGCCAGTCCCCTCTACACTACTGAGCCAGTCCCCTCTACACTACTGAGCCAGTCCCCTCCACACTACTGAGCCAGTCCCCTCTACACTACTGAGCCAGTCCCCTCTACACTATTGAGCCAGTCCCCTCTACACTACTGATCCAGTCCCCTCTACACTACTGAGCCAGTCCCCTCTACACTACTGAGCCAGTCCCCTCTACACTACTGAGCCAGTCCCCTCTACACTACTGAGCCAGTCCCCTCTACACTACTGAGCCAGTCCCCTCTACACTACTGAGCCAGTCCCCTCTACACTATTGAGCCAGTCCCCTCTACACTACTGAGCCAGTCCCCTCTACACTACTGAGCCAGTCCCCTCTACACTACTGAGCCAGTCCCCTCTAGACTACTGAGCCAGTCTCCTCTACACTACTGAGCCAGTCCCCTCTACACTACTGAGCCAGTCCCCTCTACACTACTGAGCCAGTCCCCTCTACACTACTGAGCCAGTCTCCTCTACACTACTGAGCCAGTCCCCTCCACACTACTGAGCCAGTCTCCTCTACACTACTGAGCCAGTCCCCTCCCCTCCCCTCTACACTACTGAGCCAGTCCCCTCTACACTACTGAGCCAGTCTCCTCTACACTACTGAGCCAGTCCCCTCTACACTACTGAGCCAGTCCCCTCTACACTACTGAGCCAGTCCCCTCCCCTCCCCTCTACACTACTGAGCCAGTCCCCTCTACACTACTGAGCCAGTCCCCTCTACACTACTGAGCCAGTCCCCTCTACACTACTGAGCCAGTCCCCTCTACACTACTGAGCCAGTCCCCTCTACACTACTGAGCCAGTCCCCTCCACACTACTGAGCCAGTCCCCTCCACACTACTGAGCCAGTCCCCTCTACACTACTGAGCCAGTCCCCTCTACACTACTGAGCCAGTCCCCTCTACACTACTGAGCCAGTCCCCTCTACACTACTGAGCCAGTCCCCTCTACACTACTGAGCCGGTCTCCTCTACACTACTGAGCCAGTCCCCTCTACACTACTGAGCCAGTCTCCTCTACACTACTGAGCCAGTCCCCTCTACACTACTGAGCCGGTCTCCTCTACACTACTGAGCCAGTCTCCTCTACGCTACTGAGCCAGTCCCCTCTACACTACTGAGCCAGTCAGCCTGTAGGGAGGAGGTCAGAGACCTGGCAGTGTGGTACCAGGACAATAACCTCTCCCTCAACGATGAGACAGCCTACAGGGAGGACGTCAGAGACCTGGTGGTACCAGGACAACAACCTCTCTCTCAACGATGAGACAGCCTATAGGGAGGAGGTCAGAGACCTGGTGGTACCAGGACAACAACCTCTCCCTCAACGATGAGACAGCCTACAGGGAGGAGGTCAGAGACCTGGTGGTGAGGTGACAGGACAACAACCTCTCCCTCAATGATGAGACAGCCTCCAGGGAGGAGGTCAGAGACCTGGTGGTACCAGGACAACAACCTCTCCCTCAACGATGAGACAGCCTACAGGGAGGAGGTCAGAGACCTGGTGGTGAGGTGACAGGACAACAACCTCTCCCTCAACGATGAGACAGCCTACAGGGAGGACGTCAGAGACCTGGCAGTGTGGTACCAGGACAACAACTTCTCCCTCAACGATGAGACAGCCTATAGGGAGGACGTCAGAGACCTGGCAGTGTGGTACCAGGACAACAACCTCTCCCTCAACGATGAGACAGCCTATAGGGAGGACGTCAGAGACCTGGCAGTGTGGCACCAGGACAACAACCTCTCCCTCAACGATGAGACAGCCTATAGGGAGGACGTCAGAGACCTGGCAGTGTGGTACCAGGACAACAACCTCTCCCTCAACGATGAGACAGCCTATAGGGAGGACGTCAGAGACCTGGCAGTGTGGTGCCAGGACAATAACCTCTCCCTCAACGATGAGACAGCCTACAGGGAGGAGGTCAGAGACCTGGTGGTGAGGTGACAGGACAACAACCTCTCCCTCAACGATGAGACAGCCTATAGGGAGGACGTCAGAGACCTGGCAGTGTGGCACCAGGACAACAACCTCTCCCTCAACGATGAGACAGCCTACAGGGAGGAGGTCAGAGACCTGGTGGTGAGGTGACAGGACAACAACCTCTCCCTCAACGATGAGACAGCCTATAGGGAGGACGTCAGAGACCTGGCAGTGTGGTACCAGGACAACAACCTCTCCCTCAACGATGAGACAGCCTATAGGGAGGTCAGAGACCTGGTAGTGTGGTGCCAGGACAACAACCTCTCCCTCAACGATGAGACAGCCTATAGGGAGGTCAGAGACCTGGTAGTGTGGTGCCAGGACAACAACCTCTCCCTCAACGATGAGACAGCCTATAGGGAGGTCAGAGACCTGGCAGTGTGGTACCAGGACAACAACCTCTCCCTCAACGATGAGACAGCCTATAGGGAGGACGTCAGAGACCTGGCAGTGTGGTGCCAGGACAACAACCTCTCCCTCAACGATGAGACAGCCTATAGGGAGGACGTCAGAGACCTGGCAGTGTGGTACCAGGACAACAACCTCTCCCTCAACGATGAGACAGCCTATAGGGAGGACGTCAGAGACCTGGCAGTGTGGTGCCAGGACAACAACCTCTCCCTCAACGATGAGACAGCCTATAGGGAGGACGTCAGAGACCTGGCAGTGTGGTACCAGGACAACAACCTCTCCCTCAACGATGAGACAGCCTATAGGGAGGACGTCAGAGACCTGGCAGTGTGGTGCCAGGACAACAACCTCTCCCTCAACGATGAGACAGCCTACAGGGAGGACGTCAGAGACCTGGCAGTGTGGTGCCAGGACAACAACCTCAACATGAGCAAGACAAGGGAGATGATCGTGGACTTCTGGAAAAGGAGGGCTGAACATGCCGGCATTCCCATCGACGGGGCTGTAGTGGAGCGGGTCGAGAGTTTCAAGTTCTTCACACCAAGAAAGTTGTGAAAAGGGCACAACAACGCCTTTTCCCCCTCAGGAGACTGAAAAGATTTGGCATGGGTCCCCAGATCCTCAAAAGGATCTACAGCTGCACCATCCGGAGCATCCTGACCGGTTGCATCACTGCCTGGTATGGAAACTGCTCGGCATCCGACCACAAGGCACTTCAGAGGGTTGTGCCTACGGCCCAGTACATCACTGGGGCCAAGCTTCCTGCCATCCAGGACCTCTATACCAGGCGGTGCCAGAGGAAAGCCCAAAATATGTCCAAAAGGCTCCTTAAGAGCTTCTATCCCCAAGCCATAAGATGGCTGAACAATTAATCAAATGGCCAACCCAGACTGTCTACATTGATCCCCCACCTTTTGTTTTTTCACTGCTGCTACTCACTGTTTATTATCTATGTCACTTTACCCCCCCCACACCTATGTACAAATGACCTCGACTAACCTGTACATTGACTCGGTACCTGTACCCCCCTGTATATAGCCCCATGAATGTTATTTTATTGTGTTACTTAAAATTAGATTTTTTTTTTAAACTTCAGTTTATTTCGTAAATATTTTCTTAACTCTATTTCTTGAACTGCATTGTTGGTTAAGGGCTGGTCAGTCAGCATTTCACTGTGAGGTCTACACCTGTTGGTTAAGGGCTGGTCAGTCAGCATTTCACTGTGAGGTCTACACCTGTTGGTTAAGGGCTGGTCAGTCAGCATTTCACTGTGAGGTCTACACCTGTTGGTTAAGGGCTGGTCAGTCAGCATTTCACTGTGAGGTCTACACCTGTTGGTTAAGGGCTGGTCAGTCAGCATTTCACTGTGAGGTCTACACCTGTTGGTTAAGGGCTGGTCAGTCAGCATTTCACTGTGAGGTCTACACCTGTTGGTTAAGGGCTGGTCAGTCAGCATTTCACTGTGAGGTCTACACCTGTTGGTTAAGGGCTGGTCAGTCAGCATTTCACTGTGAGGTCTACACCTGTTGGTTAAGGGCTGGTCAGTCAGCATTTCACTGTGAGGTCTACACCTGTTGGTTAAGGGCTGGTCAGTCAGCATTTCACTGTGAGGTCTACAACTGTTGGTTAAGGGCTGGTCAGTCAGCATTTCACTGTGAGGTCTACACCTGTTGGTTAAGGGCTGGTCAGTCAGCATTTCACTGTGAGGTCTACACCTGTTGGTTAAGGGCTGGTCAGTCAGCATTTCACTGTGAGGTCTACACCTGTTGGTTAAGGGCTGGTCAGTCAGCATTTCACTGTGAGGTCTACACCTGTTGGTTAAGGGCTGGTCAGTCAGCATTTCACTGTGAGGTCTACACCTGTTGGTTAAGGGCTGGTCAGTCAGCATTTCACTGTGAGGTCTACACCTGTTGGTTAAGGGCTGGTCAGTCAGCATTACACTGTGAGGTCTACACCTGTTGGTTAAGGGCTGGTCAGTCAGCATTTCACTGTGAGGTCTACACCTGTTGGTTAAGGGCTGGTCAGTCAGCATTTCACTGTGAGGTCTACAACTGTTGGTTAAGGGCTGGTCAGTCAGCATTTCACTGTGAGGTCTACACCTGTTGGTTAAGGGCTGGTCAGTCAGCATTTCACTGTGAGGTCTACACCTGTTGGTTAAGGGCTGGTCAGTCAGCATTTCACTGTGAGGTCTACACCTGTTGGTTAAGGGCTGGTCAGTCAGCATTTCACTGTGAGGTCTACACCTGTTGGTTAAGGGCTGGTCAGTCAGCATTTCACTGTGAGGTCTACACCTGTTGGTTAAGGGCTGGTCAGTCAGCATTTCACTGTGAGGTCTACACCTGTTGGTTAAGGGCTGGTCAGTCAGCATTTCACTGTGAGGTCTACACCTGTTGGTTAAGGGCTTAAGGGCTGGTCAGTCAGCATTTCACTGTGAGGTCTACACCTGTTGTATTTGGCACGTGGTGACATGTTTTGTTGTTGATTTGATTACATTGTAAATGGTCATTAATTCAGTATTTATTAAAACCTCAGGATGGCGACCTGCTTGTATCTGGTACCGGTTTCGACAGTCATTTTCAAGTAAGTCAATCTGTGGACACCATCGCTCGAAATGGCTTGCACTGAGCGGTAGCCCTGATTCTCATGAACACAGGCGTGAGTCTATTTTGCCTGTGTGAAGCAGGATATGAAATCTGACACCACTAAAGCTGTGATGCACCATTTAATTCGCTCTTCCGACTTCAACTCCCGGTTGATCCCTACGTCACAACCACTCACAACGCATATGCCTGGAATCCTTACATCGTACATATTGCTAAACTGTCTGAGTAGGGTGACTCCCCAAATGTGTCTGGAACCTAGGCATCCAGCACCAATGACGAACTCCCTAACCAAGGGGGGGGGGGGGGGGGGGCAACTCCGTTCCTCGAGGTCCTGATTGGTGTCACACCTTTTCTCCATCTCGAGCAAACACAGCTGATTAATCACATCATATTATAATCTGAAGATCGTGATTAGGTGATTATTTGGAGTCAGGTGTGTTAGATGGGGCAAAACTGTGACTCCAATCAGGCCGTCGAGGACTAGATTCCCCTTCACTAACTACTCATAATAAGGGATATCTCTAGGGAATGTGCTTATAGGGCCAGTATAGATAGGCCCTGTCCTGAAGAAACCCTAAACCCTCCTCCCCAGTATAGTTAGGTCCTGTCCTGAATAACCCCTAACCCCTCCTCCACAGTATAGATAGGCCCTGTCCTGAAGAAACCCTAACCCCTCCTCCCCAGTATAGTTAGGTCCTGTCCTGAATAACCCCTAACCCCTCCTCCACAGTATAGTTACCTCTACCTATACATCTCTCTTCCAATCCCCTCTACCTCCACCTCTACCACTACCACTACCACTACCACTACCTCTACCTGTACCACTACCTCTACCTCTACCTCTTCCACTACCACTACATATTCCTATACCACTACCTCTTCCTCTACCTCTATCACTACCTCTACCTCTACTACTCAACCTCTACCACTACCTCTACCCCTATACCTACCACTATCCCGAACTCTACCTATACCACTACTTCTACTACTCTACCTCTACCACTACTCCTAACTCTACCTCTAACACTACCTCTACTACTCAACCTCTAACACTATCTCTACCTCTACCCCTACCACTAACTCTACCTCTGACACGGCTTCTACTACTCTACCTCGACCTCTACCACTACCTCTTCCTCTACCACTACCACTACCACTACCACTACCTCTACCTCTACCTCTACCACTACTCCTAACACTAACTCTACCACTACTTCTACTACTCTACCTCTACCACTACCACTACCTCTACCTCTACCTCTACCTCTACCACTACTTCTACTACTCTACCTCTACCCCTACCTCTACCACTACCTCTACCTCTACCACTACTTCTACTACTCTACCTCTACCCCTACCTCTACCACTACCTCTACCTCTACCACTACTTCTACTACTCTACCTCTACCACTACCACTACCACAACCTCTTCCACTACCTCTATCACTAACAATACCACTACCTGTACCGCTACCTCTACCTCTACCTCTTCCGCTACCTCTATCATTACCACTAACTCAACCTCTACCACAACCTCTTCCTCTACCCCTACCCCTAACTCTACCTCTGACACAGCTTCTACTACTCTACCTCGACCTCTACCACTACCTCTTCCTCTACCACTACCACTACCACTACCTCTACCCCTACCACTACCACAACTTCTACTACTCTACCTCTACCACTACCACTACCACAACCTCTTCCTCTACCTCTACCTCTACCTCTACCTCTACCACTTCCACTACCTCTATCACTACCACTACCACTACCTGTACCACTACCTCTACCTCTACCTATCCCCTCTACCTCTACCTCTACCTTTACCACTACCTCTACCTCTACCTCTTCCGCTACCTCTATCACTACCACTAACTCAACCTCTACCACGACCCCTACCTCTACCACTACCACTACCTCTACCTCTACCTCTACCACTACCTCTACCTCGACCTCTACCACCATCTCTACCTTTACCTCTACCACTACCCCTACCACTACACCTAACTCTACCTCTACCACTACCTCTACTACTCTACCTCAACCTCTACCACTACCTCTACCTCTACCCCTACCACTACCACTAACTCTACCTCTATCACTACTACTAATACTCTACCTCTTCCACAACTTCTACTACTCTACCTCTACCACTACCTCTACTACTCTACCTCTTCCACTACTACTACCACTACACCTACCTCTACCTCTACCACTACCTCTTCTGCTCTACCTCTACCACTACCTCTACCTCTACCCCTACCTCTACCTATACCACTACCTCTACTGCTCTACCTCTACCACTACCTCTACCTCTACCTCTACCACTACCCCTAACCCTACCTCTACCACGGCTTCTACTACTCTACCTCTACCACTACCTCTACCTCTGCCACTACCTCTACCACTACCTCTACCTCTTCCTCTACCTCTACCACTACTTCTACTCCTCTACCTCTGCCACTACATCTACCTCTACCCCTACCAAAACCCCTAACTCTACCTCTACCACTACAACTACCACTACCTCTTCCACTACCTCTACCTCTACCCCTACCCCTAACTCAACCTCTATCACTTCCTCTACCTCTACCCCTATCCCTACCACTATCCCGAACTCTACCTCTACCACTACCTCTACTACTCTACCTCTACCACTACCTCTACCTCTACTCCTACCCCTAACTCTACCTCTGACACGGCTTCTACTACTCTACCTCGACCTCTACCACTACCTCTTCCTCTACCACTACCTCTACCTCTTCCTCTACAACTACCACTACCACTACCTCTACCCCTACCACTACCACAACTTCTACTACTCTACCTCTACCACTACCACTACCTCTACCTCTACCTCTACCACTACCTCTACCTCTACCTCTTCCTCTACAACTACCACTACCTCTACCTCTACCTCTACCTCTACCCCTACCACTACTCCTAACACTACCTCTACCACTACTTCTACTACTCTACCTCTACCACTACCACTACCACAACCTCTTCCTCTTCCTCTACCTCTACCTCTACCTCTACCTCTACCACTACCTCTACCTCGACCTCTACCACCATCTCTACCTTTACCTCTACCACTACCCCTACCACTACACCTAACTCTACCTCTACCACTACCTCTACTACTCTACCTCAACCTCTACCCCTACCTCTACCTCTACCCCTACCACTACCCCTAACTCTACCTCTATCACTACTTCTAATACTCTACCTCTTCCACTACTTCTACTACTCTACCTCTACCACTACCTCTACTACTCTACCTCTTCCACTACTACTACCACTACCCCTACCTCTACCTCTACCACTACCTCTACTGCTCTACCTCTACCACTACCTCTACCTCTACCTCTACCACTACCCCTAACCCTACCTCTACCACGGCTTCTACTACTCTACCTCTACCACTACCTCTACCTCTGCCACTAACTCTACCACTACCTCTACCTCTTCCTCTACCTCTACCACTACTTCTACTCCTCTACCTCTGCCACTACATCTACCTCTACCCCTACCAATACCCCTAACTCTACCTCTACCACTACAACTACCACTACCTCTTCCACTACCTCTACCTCTACCCCTACCCCTAACTCTACCTCTACCACTACCTCTACTCCTCAACCTCTACCACTTCCTCTACCTCTACTCCTACCCCTAACTCTACCTCTGACACGGCTTCTACTACTCTACCTCGACCTCTACCACTACCTCTTCCTCTACCACTACCACTACCACTACCTCTACCTCTACCACTACCACTACCTCTACCTCTACCTCTTCCTCTACAACTACCACTACCTCTTCCTCTATCACTACCACTACCACTACCACTACCTCTACCCCTACCACTACCACAACTTCTACTACTCTACCTCTACCACTACCACTACCACAACCTCTTCCTCTACCTCTACCTCTTCCTCTACAACTACCACTACCTCTTCCTCTATCACTACCACTACCACTACCACTACCTCTACCCCTACCACTACCACAACTTCTACTACTCTACCTCTACCACTACCACTACCACAACCTCTTCCTCTACCTCTACCTCTTCCTCTACCTCTACCTCTACCACTACCTCTACCTCTACTCCTACCCCTAACTCTACCTCTGACACGGCTTCTACTACTCTACCTCGAACTCTACCACTACCTCTTCCTCTACCACTACCACTACCACTACCTCTACCTCTACCACTACCACTACCTCTACCTCTACCTCTTCCTCTACAACTACCACTACCTCTTCCTCTATCACTACCACTACCACTACCTCTACCCCTACCACTACCACAACTTCTACTACTCTACCTCTACCACTACCACTACCACAACCTCTTCCTCTACCTCTACCTCTACCTCTACCTCTACCTCTACCTCTACCTCTACCACTTCCACTACCTCTATCACTACCACTAACACTACCTGTACCACTACCTCTACCTCTACCTATCCCCTCTACCTCTACCTCTACCTCTACCTTTACCACTACCTCTACCTCTACCTCTTCCGCTACCTCTATCACTACCACTAACTCAACCTCTACCACGACCCCTACCTCTACCACTACCACTACCTCTACCTCTACCTCTACCACTACCTCTACCTCGACCTCTACCACCATCTCTACCTTTACCTCTACCACTACCCCTACCACTACACCTAACTCTACCTCTACCACTACCTCTACTACTCTACCTCAACCTCTACCACTACCTCTACCTCTACCCCTACCACTACCCCTAACTCTACCTCTATCACTACTTCTAATACTCTACCTCTTCCACTACTTCTACTACTCTACCTCTACCACTACCTCTACTACTCTACCTCTTCCACTACTACTACCACTACCCCTACCTCTACCTCTACCACTACCTCTTCTGCTCTACCTCTACCACTACCTCTACCTCTACCCCTACCTCTACCTCTACCACTAACTCTACTGCTCTACCTCTACCACTACCTCTACCTCTACCTCTACCTCTACCACTACCCCTAACCCTACCTCTACCACGGCTTCTACTACTCTACCTCTACCACTACCTCTACCTCTGCCACTACCTCTACCACTACCTCTACCTCTTCCTCTACCTCTACCACTACTTCTACTCCTCTACCTCTGCCACTACATCTACCTCTACCCCTACCAAAACCCCTAACTCTACCTCTACCACTACAACTACCACTACCTCTTCCACTACCTCTACCACTATCCCGAACTCTACCTCTACCACTACTTCTACTACTCTACCTCTACCACTACCTCTACCTCTACTCCTACCCCTAACTCTACCTCTGACACGGCTTCTACTACTCTACCTCGACCTCTACCACTAACTCCTCCTCTACCACTACCACTACCACTACCTCTACCTCTACCTCTACCACTACCTCTACCTCTACCTCTTCTTCTACAACTACCACTACCTCTACCTCTACCTCTACCCCTACCACTACTCCTAACACTACCTCTACCACTACTTCTACTACTCTACCTCTACCTCTACCACTACCTCTACAACTACCTCTACCTCTACCTCTACCTCTTCCGCTACCTCTATCACTACCACTAACTCAACCTCTACCACTTCCCCTACCTCTACCACTACCACTACCTCTACCTCTACCTCTACCACTACCTCTACCTCGACCTCTACCACTATCTCTACCTTTACCTCTACCACTACCCCTACCACTACACCTACCTCTACCTCTACCACTACCTCTACTTCTCAACCTCAACCTCTACCACTACCTCTACCTCTACCCCTACCAATACCCCTAACTCTACCTCTACCACTACTTCTAATACTCTACCTCTACCACTACACCTAACTATACCTCTACCACTACCTCTACTACTCTACCCCTACCACTACCCCTAACTCTACCTCTACTTCTACTACTCTACCTCTTCCACTACTTCTACTACTCTACCTCTACCACTACCTCTACTACTCTACCTCTTCCACTACTACTACCACCACCCCTACCTCTACCTCTCCACTACCTCCACTACTCTACCTCTACCACTACACCTAACTCTACCTCTTCCTATACCTCTGCAGCTACGTCTACTACTCTACCTCTACCACTATGTCTACCTCTACCCCTACCACTACCCATTACTCTACCTCTACCTCTACCACTACCTCTTCCTCTACCACTACCTCTACCTCTACCACTACCTCTACTACTCTACCTCTACCACTACCACTAGCCCTAACTCTACCTCTAACACAACTTCTACTACTCTACCTCTACCTCTACCTCTACCACTACCTCTTCCTCTACCTCAACCACTTATTCTAATACTCTACCTCTACCCCTACCTCTACTTCTACTACTCTACCTCTAGCACTACTTCTACCTCTACCCCTACCACTACCACTACCCCTAACTTTAACCTCTACCACTACCCCTAGCTCTACCTCTACCACTACCACTACCTCTACCTCTACCACTACCTCTTCCTCTACCTCTACCACTACCACTATCTCTACCTCTACCTCTACCTCTACCACTACCTCTACCACTACCTCTTCCTCTACCTCTACCACTACCTCTACCACTACCTCTTCCTCTACCTCTACCACTACCTCTACCTCTACCACTACCTCTACCACTACCTCTTCCTCTACCTCTACCACTACCTCTACTACTCTACCTCTTCCTCTACCTCTACCACTACCACTACCTCTTCCTCTACCTCTACCACTACCACTATCTCTACCTCTACCTCTACCACTACCTCTACCACTACCTCTACCACTACCTCTTCCTCTACCTCTACTACTCTACCACTATCTATACTACTCTACCACTACCTATACTACTCTACCACTACCTTTACTACTCTACCTCTACTACTTTACCCCTACCTCTACCTCTACCCCTACCGCTACCTCTACTACTCTACCTCTACCACTATCTCTACTCCTCTAACTCTACCACTACCTCTACTACTCTACCTCTACTACTTTACCACTACCTCTACCTCTACCCCTACCTCTACCGCTACCTCTACTACTCTACCTCTACCACTATCTCTACTCTTCTACCTCTACCACTACCTCTACTTCTCTACCTTACCCACAGTAGCTCATCCCCTGTTCTTTCTGCTTCTACCCACAGACCCCAGATGCCTTCCTGTCAAAACCCAGGCTTTCTCTAGAAAGATGATCTCAAAGAGAACCCAATGCCACACAATCATCTGGCAACTCAGCCCCTTCCTCTCTTCCCCTGCGCACTGTTACGTCTACACCACAAAGTTCCCAGAGGACTGCCTCAACCCAGGAGGAAGACACGGGCAGAGACTGACAGAGGGGGATTTGAAAAGTGTGTCAGAACAATAATCATCGGTTGAGGCGATGTGTTGTGAGTGGCTCCTGTCCTGTCTGTCAGGGAGCATTGATGCAATAGTCTAAGGTTGTGGGCCCAATGGCACTCTATGTCCTATATAGTGCACACTTTTTGCACACTCCCTAAACACTTACCGGGAAATGAGGTGCTATATGGGACGCATCCGATGTGCAGCAGCAGCGGAAGAGGACGCCAAGCTGTGAAACATCTTTATGGGTGAATGCCAAACATTTTTGTACCTCGGAGAGAGACGAGAGGAACTGTTCTCTTACTGATGATTCTCTGCTGACAACCTAAATGATTCAGCCAGAATAAGAACTTGTGAATGTCTGAGAGAAAAGGGGAAAGTGGTTTCATCCCAAATGAATCCCTACGCAGTGCCCTCCTGTTGACCAAAGCCCATATTTGGTTGTGCACTGTTTTGGGAATAGGGTGCCATTTGGAACCAAAACATAGTGCACTATGTAGGGAATAGGGTGCCATTTGGGACGTAGCCTGGGTATGCTGGGTTTACGGCCGTGTGGGAGACAGCAGGATGGGTATTGAATGACTCCATACAATGACTTCACACACACATCATATGGAGCTGGGAGATATGGAGTTCGTGGGAAGATGGGAAGAAAGAAGAGGAAGACGTGGAGGAGAGTGGAAGACCTCTGCCAGATGCATCCCAGGGGGCTGTGAGGGAATAGAGAGAAGAAAGAACAGAAGAAGAGAGGAAGGAAAGAAGAGACTCAGTAGGAAGTAGAGAGGAATTTAAAAAAATAGATTTAGGTCACAACATTAGAGTTTTTTTTAATCACTTCTCACTGAACCAACTAATAAACAGGGTGCGGATCGCTACAGTAGCAGTTACCAATCTTCCTCAGTGTCCAGCTGCTACTCTCCCAGTCAGCTGCTACCTCAGTGTCCAGCTGCTACTCTCCCAGTCAGCTGCTACCTCAGTGTCCAGCTGCTACTCTCCCAGCCAGCTGCTACCTCAGTGTCCAGCTGCTACTCTCCCAGTCAGCTTCTACCTCAGTGTCCAGCTGCTACTCTCCCAGTCAGCTGCTACCTCAGTGTCCAGCTGCTACTCTCCCAGTCAGCTGCTACCTCAGTGTCCAGCTGCTACTCTCCCAGTCAGCTGCTACCTCAGTGTCCAGCTGCTACTTTCCCAGTCAGCTGCTACTCTCCCAGTCAGCTGCTACCTCAGTGTCCAGCTGCTACTCACCCAGTCAGCTGCTACCTCAGAGTCCAGCTGCTACTCTCCCAGTCAGCTGCTACCTCAGTGTCCAGCTGCTACTCTCCCAGTCAGCTGCTACCTCAGTGTCCAGCTGCTACTCTCCCAGTCAGCTGCTACCTCAGTGTCCAGCTGCTACTCTCCAAGTCAGCTGCTACCTCAGTGTGCAGCTGCTACTTTCCCAGTCAGCTGCTACCTCAGTGTCCAGCTGCTACTTTCCCAGTCAGCTGCTACCTCAGTGTCCAGCTGCTACTCTCCCAGTCAGCTGCTACCCCAGTGTCCAGCTGCTACTCTCCCAGTCAGCTGCTACCTCAGTGTCCAGCTGCTACTCTCCCAGTCAGCTGCTACCTCAGAGTCCAGCTGCTACTCTCCCAGTCAGCTGCTACCTCAGTGTCCAGCTGCTACACTCCCAGTCAGCTGCTACCTCAGTGTCCAGCTGCTACTCTCCCAGTCAGCTGCTACCTCAGTGTCCAGCTGCTACTCTTCCAGTCAGCTGCTACCTCAGTGTGCAGCTGCTACTTTCCCAGTCAGCTGCTACCTCAGTGTCCAGCTGCTAATTTCCCAGTCAGCTGCTACCTCAGTGTCCAGCTGCTACTCTCCCAGTCAGCTGCTACCCCAGTGTCCAGCTGCTACTCTCCCAGTCAGCTGCTACCTCAGTGTCCAGCTGCTACTCTCCCAGTCAGCTGCTACCTCAGTGTCCAGCTGCTACTCTCCCAGTCAGCTGCTACCTCAGTGTCCAGCTGCTACTCTCCCAGTCAGCTGCTACCTCAGTGTCCAGCTGCTACTCTCCCAGTCAGCTGCTACCTCAGTGTCCAGCTGCTACTCTCCCAGTCAGCTGCTACCTCAGTGTCCAGCTGCTACTCTCCCAGTCAGCTGCTACCTCAGTGTCCAGCTGCTACTCTCCCAGTCAGCTGCTACCTCAGTGTCCAGCTGCTACTCTCCAAGTCAGCTGCTACCTCAGTGTCCAGCTGCTACTCTCCCAGTCAGCTGCTACCTCAGTGTCCAGCTGCTACTCTCCCAGTCAGCTTCTACCTCAGTGTCCAGCTGCTACTCTCCCAGTCAGCTTCTACCTCAGTGTCCAGCTGCTACTCTCCCAGTCAGCTGCTACCTCAGTGTCCAGCTGCTACTCTCCCAGTCAGCTGCTACCTCAGTGTCCAGCTGCTACTCTCCCAGTCAGCTGCTACCTCAGTGTCCAGCTGCTACTTTCCCAGTCAGCTTCTACCTCAGTGTCCAGCTGCTACTCTCCCAGTCAGCTGCTACCTCAGTGTCCAGCTGCTACTCTCCCAGTCAGCTGCTACCTCAGTGTCCAGCTGCTACTCTCCCAGTCAGCTGCTACCTCAGTGTCCAGCTGCTACTCTCCCAGTCAGCTTCTACCTCAGTGTCCAGCTGCTACTCTCTACAAGTCAACTGCTACCTCAGTGTCCAGCTCCTACTCTCTACAAGTCAACTGCTACCTCAGTGTCCAGCTGCTACTCTCTACAAGTCAACTGCTACCTCAGTGTCCAGCTCCTACTCTCTACAAGTCAACTGCTACCTCAGTGTCCAGCTGCTACTCTCTACAAGTCAACTGCTACCTCAGTGTCCAGCTCCTACTCTCTACAAGTCAACTGCTACCTCAGTGTCCAGCTCCTACTCTCTACAAGTCAACTGCTACCTCAATGTTCAGCTGCTACTCTCTACAAGTCAACTGCTACCTCAGTGTCCAGCTCCTACTCTCTACAAGTCAACTGCTACCTCAGTGTCCAGCTGCTACTCTCTACAAGTCAACTGCTACCTCAGTGTCCAGCTGCTACTCTCTACAAGTCAACATCTACCTCAGTGTCCAGCTGCTACTCTCTACAAGTCAACTGCTACCTCAGTGTCCAGCTCCTACTCTCTACAAGTCAACTGCTACCTCAGTGTCCAGCTGCTACTCTCTCCCAGTCAACTGCTACCTCACTGTTCAGCTGCTACTCTCTCCCAGTCAACTGCTACCTCAGTGTCCAGCTGCTACTCTCTCCCAGTCAGCTGCTACCTCAGTGTTCAGCTTCTACTCTCTCCAGGTCAGCTGCTACTCTCTCGCAGTCAGCTGCTCCTCTCTCCCAGTCAGCTGCTACTCTCTCCCAGTCAGCTGCTACTCTCTCCCAGTCAGCTGCTACTCTCTCGCAGTCAGCTGCTCCTCTCTCCCAGTCAGCTGCTACTCTCTCCCAGTCAGCTGCTACTCTCTCCCAGTCAGCTGCTACTCTCTCCCAGTCAGCTGCTCCTCTCTCCCAGTCAGCTGCTACTCTCTCCCAGTCAGCTGCTACTCTCTCCCAGTCAGCTGCTCCTCTCTCTCAGTCAGCTCCTACTCTCTCGCAGTCAACTGCTCCTCTCTCCCAGTCAACTGCTACCTCAGTGTCCAGCTGCTACTCTCTCCCAGTCAGCTGCTACCTCAGTGTTCAGCTTCTACTCTCTCCAGGTCAGCTGCTACTCTCTCGCAGTCAGCTGCTCCTCTCTCCCAGTCAACTGCTACCTCAGTGTCCAGCTGCTACTCTCTCCCAGTCAGCTGCTACCTCAGTGTTCAGCTTCTACTCTCTCCAGGTCAGCTGCTACTCTCTCGCAGTCAGCTGCTCCTCTCTCCCAGTCAGCTGCTCCTCTCTCCCAGTCAGCTGCTCCTCTCTCCCAGTCAGCTGCTACTCTCTCCCAGTCAGCTGCTACTCTCTCTCAGTCAGCTGCTACTCTCTCTGAGTCAGCTGCTACTCTCTCCCAGTCAGCTGCTACTCTCTCCCAGTCAGCTGCTACTCTCTCCCAGTCAGCTGCTACTCTCTCCCAGTCAGCTGCTACTCTCTCCCAGTCAGCTGCTACTCTCTCTGAGTCAGCTGCTACTCTCTCCCAGTCAGCTGCTACTCTCTCCCAGTCAGCTGCTACTCTCTCCCAGTCAGCTGCTACTCTCTCCCAGTCAGCTGCTACTCTCTCCCAGTCAGCTGCTACTCTCTCCCAGTCAGCTGCTACTCTCTCCCAGTCAGCTCCTACTCTCTCCCAGTCAGCTCCTACTCTCTCCCAGTCAGCTGCTACTCTCTCCCAGTCAGCTGCTACTCTCTCCTGGGTCATTTGCTACTCCCTCCTGATTTAGCTGCCATTCTCTCCTTGGTCAGCTACTACTCTCTCCATGGAATAAAAAATGAAAAATGCCTCGTGCCGTACGAGCTATTCTTCTCTCAAAGCATATGTCTATTTATACCAGATCTGCCTGACGAGGAACAACACATCACTCAGGCTGGGTCTCTACAGGTACCCTGTTCTTTATTAAGTACACCACTGTAGACACACACGTGTGCCAATACCTCGTATGTAGGTTTGGTTCCAGATTGATTTTCTAAAAATATAATTTCAATTCTCAGAATCTTTCCATTTATGTTTCCTTGACAACCCGGCCAAACAAGGAATGGTCTCCCAGACAACAGGCCTGAGAGAACAAACACGCAGATGGAGAGGTATGGAGTGGGATGTGAAGAGGGAGAGAGAGAGAGAGAGAAAAGTGGAGGGATGGAAGGGTGGAGTGAGAGATTGAGATTTAAGAGAGAGAGAGCGAAAAAGAGATAAAAGTGGAATGGAGAGCCCGAGAGAGGTGAAAGGATGAAGAGGGACAAGAGAGAGTGAAAGAAAAGTGGATAGAGGGATAGACAGAGGGAGGTCGAGAGAGAGAAAGAGGTGAAGAGGGGCAAGAAAATGAGTGAGAGAGGGAGGGAGAGAAAAGTGGAGAGACCGAGCGTGTGATCGAGAGATAGATAATTGAACAGGAAAGATAGTTGTGTTTTTCCCCAGTCTATCACCTCAGAAGACCCAGGCCTACGTCCTCTCCTCTCTTCTCCTCTCTTCTCCTCTCTTCTCCTCTCCTCTCCTCTCCTCTCCTTCCCCTCTCTTTCCCCTCTCCTCTCCTCTCCTGTACTCTCCTCTCCTCTCCAAAATCTTCCAGGTTATTAGGAGTGCCAGAACATCTGCTCATCAATAAACCAACACTGACTGTGTAAGACAAAGAGAGCCTCCTCTTGGTTTCAACTAAAACACAATACTCTCTCACAGAGCTAGAAGACTGTTCTGGCCTTGTATCCATCTCTTAGACACTAGGAGAGGGCCATTGTGTGTGTGTGTTGTGTGTCGGCGGGCAACCTCAGCGTGTATGTGATGCGTCTAGTGCAGTAATGCCAAGGTAGAGGTTAGTTGGTCTTGTGGTGAATTAGGGAGCAGCTTCATGCACTATTCTCCCCTTGCCGGTACAAAGCCTCTCCATGACCAAGACTCCTGCCGCGCCTCCTCGCGGTGGCACACCTTAACTGGTTGTCTTGCATCTCCAGGCTAACCGGCAGAGGGATGTCGGAGCTGCAGTGGGCCACAGGGATAAGTCTGTACCGTCCCACCTCTGTGCGGACACGTCCTGGCAGCCATCAACCACTGTCCCGCTGCCTTGTGGGTTAGTCTGGTATGACAAAGGGGAGCCTGAGAGAAAATCAGCCTGCTGTGGAGGCACACGATAGGCGGACGCAGACGGACTAGGGTTCCGGAAGCCTCCTGCGGATGAAGACTCTGTCCTGAGGTCCCCCCCCCCTGCCACTGGAATGGCATCTTCCTACAGTGAAGTAGCTCCGTCGGGGACGGTTCCCTCAGTGGCTCTTTAAATAACGCCGCCGGTATCTGACGTCGGTGATCATCAACCGGAAACCGGACTAAAGCTGCGTTGGCGCACCGGGATTCAATCACATCCCTTGTGTGACTGTGACCCTATTTAGGAGCCACACCCCAGCTGGGGAGAGGCCTAGGAAAAGGTGGCCTAAAAATGGCCCACTCACTCCATCCTGAACCTATGGGGAGTTCAATGATAAAGAAAATGATTCCCCTGAAACTGGCGACATGGAGAATTCTTTGGACCCTGACGATAATAGCGATGTTCCCCAGAACAGCTTTGATTTCTGTAGAACTAAGGCAACATTGACATTGCTGCCCTGAGTTTTTATTTATTTTTAATTTCACCTTTATTTAACCAGGTAGGCTAGTTGAGAACAAGTTCTCATTTACAACTGCTACCTGGCCAAGATAAAGCATAGCAGTGTGAACAGACAACAACACATGGAGTAAACAATTAACAAGTCAATAACACAGTAGAAAAAAGAGTCTATATGCATTGTGTGCAAAAGGCATGAGGAGGTAGGCGAATAATTACAATTTTGCAGATTAACACTGGAGTGATAAATGATCAGATGGTCATGTGCAGGTAGAGATACTGGTGTGCAAAAGAGCAGAAAAGTAAATAAATAAAAACAGTATGGGGATGAGGTAGGTAAAATGGGTGGGCTATTTAGCAAACGGTTGAAAAGCATGCATTTGGTTTTACTAGCGTTTAAGAGCAGTTGGAGGCCATGGAAGGAGTGTTGTATGGCATTGAATCTCGTTTGGAGGTTAGATAGCACAGTGTCCAAAGAAGGGCCAGAAGTATACCTGTACCCCTAATGACTGCCTTGCCTGGTTCACCAACTACTTTGCAGACAGAGTTCACTGTGTCAAATTGGAGGGCCTGTTGTCCGGACCTCTGGCAGTCTCTATGGGGGTGCCACAGGGTTCAATTCTCGGGCCGACCCTCTTGACTGTATACATCAATGATGTCGCTCTTGCTGCTGGTGAGTCTCTGATCCACCTCTACGCAGACGACACCATTCTGTATACTTCTGGCCCCTCTTTGGACACTGTGTTCAAACTTCTTGAGTGTAGGGGGCAGTATTTTCGTTTTTGGCTAAAAAACGTACACGTTTGAAACTGCCTATTTCTCAGGCCCAGAAACTAGAATATGCATATAATCAGATTAGGATAAAAAACACTCTAAAGTTACCAAAACGGTCAAAATATTGTCTGTGAGTATAACAGAACTGATATTGCAGGTGAAAACCTGAGGAAAATCCAACCAGGAAGTGCTGTTTTTCCTGAAAGCTCTCTGTTCCATTGGATGCCTTGCCTCCATTTAAAGGGATATCAACCAGATTCCTTTTCCTATGGCCTCCTCAAGCTGTGAACAGTCTTCAGACATAGTTTCAGGCTTTTATTCTGACAAATGAGCAAGAAAGAACCCATCGCGTCAGTGGTGCCAGCAGAGTTTTTCATGTGCAACAGCCATTTTCTCAGTTGACATATTATCGATTCCATGTTGTAAAGGTCATCTACAAGTCTCTGCTAGGTAAATCCCCGCCTTATCTCAGCTCACTGGCTCCAGGTCATCTACAAGTCTCTGCTAGGTAAATCCCCCCTTATCTCAGCTCACTGGCTCCAGGTCATCTACAAGTCTCTGCTAGGTAAATCCCCCCTTATTTCAGCTCACTGGCTCCAGGTTATCTACAAGTCTCTGCTAGGTAAATCCCCCCTTATCTCAGCTCACTGGCTCCAGGTTATCTACAAGTCTCTGCTAGGTAAATCCCCCCTTATCTCAGCTCACTGGCTCCAGGTTATCTACAAGTCTCTGCTAGGTAAATCCCCCTTATCCCATAGTTCCGGTTCCGGTTGGAGCGAGCGAGCGGTCGCATCTACACTTCGGTCCGCAGGTAGTATAACTTTTCATTACATTTCGTTATAGTACAACGGTTTGATTTGTCTAATCTTAGCAATTTCTTCTTAGCCAGCTACATAGCCGTCTTTGTATCAACGACAATTGCATAATTATCGTATTTCGTCGTCCTAACGTATCTGCCCAGCAGCTAGCTAAGCAGCTAGCTAACATCCACTGTCCACTAGCACTGTAGAAACTATTACACTCAACTGAACGACTCGATTAGCGTAGTGTCAGCTAGCTATATAGTTGTCTTCGTATCCAAGATAATTGTGCAGTTTAGAGTGTGTAGACTTAGAGTGATTATCTTAATTTACCGAGGTTAGCTAGCCAGCTATTTGTCGTCCTTAACGTAGGAAATGCTGCTAGCTAGCTAGCCAACAGCTAGCCAACCTCTACCGAATTGAACTCCAACTACCCGGTCAACATTCCGCGTCGCTCCACAGGTAGTATCACATTTTCATTTCACTTCATTACAGTACAACGGTTTGATTTGTTTGATCGTAGCTAGCCAGCTACATAGCCGTCTTTGTATCTAAGACAATTGTGTAGTCTAGAGCGATTTTCTAGGTTAGCTGGCCAGCTATTGTCGTTCTTCTAACGTAGCTAGCCAGCTAGCCCCCGAATAGCAGCACTGTAGTAACTATTACAGTACAACGGTTTGTTTTGTTTGATCGTAGCTAGCTAGCTACATAGCCGTCTTTGTATCTAAGACAATTGTGTAGCCTAGAGCGATTTTCTAGGTTAGCTGGCCAGCTATTGTCGTTCTTCTAACGTAGCTAGCCAGCTAGCCCCCGAATAGCAGCACTGTAGTAACTATTACAGTACAACGGTTTGTTTTGTTTGATCGTAGCTAGCTAGCTACATATCCGTCTTTGTATCTAAGACAATTGTGTAGCCTAGAGCGATTTTCTAGGTTAGCCAGCCAGCTATTGTCGTTCTTTTAAAGTAACGGAACGCAATCAACCTTGCTAGCTAGCCAGCTAGCCCCCGAATAGCAGCACTGTAGAAACTATTACACTCGACGGAACGACTTGATTAGTGTAGTGTCAACATCGCAGCCACTACCAGCTAGCCTACTCCAGCAGTACTGTATCATTTCAATCATTTTAGTCAATAAGATTCTTGCTACGTAAGCTTAACTTTCTGAACATTCGAGACGTGTAGTCCACTTGTCATTCCAATCTCCTTTGCATTAGCGTAGCCTCTTCTGTACCCTGTTAACTATGTGTCTATCTATCCCTGTTCTCTCCTCTCTGCACAGACCATACAAACGCTCCACACCGCGTGGCCGCGGCCACCCTAATCTGGTGGTCCCAGCGCGCTCGACCCACGTGGAGTTCCTGGTCTCCGGTAGCCTCTGGAACTGCCGATCTGCGGCCAACAAGGCAGAGTTCATCTCAGCCTATGCCTCCCTCCAGTCCCTCGACTTCCTGGCACTGACGGAAACATGGATCACCACAGATAACACTGCTACTCCTACTGCTCTCTCTTCGTCCGCCCACGTGTTCTCGCACACCCCGAGAGCTTCTGGTCAGCGGGGTGGTGGCACCGGGATCCTCATCTCTCCCAAGTGGTCATTCTCTCTCTCTCCCCTTACCCATCTATCTATCGCCTCCTTTGAATTCCATGCTGTCACAGTTACCAGCCCTTTCAAGCTTAACATTCTTATCATTTATCGCCCTCCAGGTTCCCTCGGAGAGTTCATCAATGAGCTTGATGCCTTGATAAGCTCCTTTCCTGAGGACGGCTCACCTCTCACAGTCCTGGGCGACTTTAACCTCCCCACGTCTACCTTTGACTCATTCCTCTCTGCCTCCTTCTTTCCACTCCTCTCCTCTTTTGACCTCACCCTCTCACCTTCCCCCTACTCACAGGGCAGGCAATACGCTCGACCTCATCTTTACTAGATGCTGTTCTTCCACTAACCTCACTGCAACTCCCCTCCAAGTCTCCGACCACTACCTTGTATCCTTTTCCCTCTCGCTCTCATCCAACACTTCCCACACTGCCCCTACTCGGATGGTATCGCGCCGTCCCAACCTTCGCTCTCTCTCCCCCGCTACTCTTTCCTCTTCCATCCTATCATCTCTTCCCTCTGCTCATACCTTCTCCAACCTTTCTCCTGACTCTGCCTCCTCAACCCTCCTCTCTTCCCTTTCTGCATCCTTTGACTCTCTATGTCCCCTATCCTCCAGGCCGGCTCGGTCCTCCCCTCCCGCTCCGTGGCTCGATGACTCATTGCGAGCTCACAGAACAGAGCTCCGGGCAGCCGAGCGGAAATGGAGGAAAACTCGCCTCCCTGCGGACCTGGCATCCTTTCACTCCCTCCTCTCTACATTTTCCTCCTCTGTCTCTGCTGCTAAAGCCACTTTCTACCACTCTAAATTCCAAGCATCTGCCTCTAACCCTAGGAAGCTCTTTGCCACCTTCTCCTCCCTCCTGAATCCTCCTCCCCCTCCCCCCCCCCTCCCCCCTCTCTGCAGATGACTTCGTCAACCATTTTGAAAAGAAGGTCGACGACATCCGATCCTCGTTTGCTAAGTCAAACGACACCGCTGGTTCTGCTCACACTGCCCTACCCTGTGCTCTGACCTCTTTCTCCCTCTCTCTCCAGATGAAATCTCGCTTCTTGTGACGGCCGGCCGCCCAACAACCTGCCCGCTCGACCCTATCCCCTCCTCTCTCCTCCAGACCATTTCCGGGGACCTTCTCCCTTACCTCACCTCGCTCATCAACTCATCCCTGACCGCTGGCTACGTCCCTTCCGTCTTCAAGAGAGCGAGAGTTGCACCCCTTCTGAAAAAACCTACACTCGATCCCTCCGATGTCAACAACTACAGACCAGTATCCCTTCTTTCTTTTCTCTCCAAAACTCTTGAACGTGCCGTCCATAAAAACAGTGTTCATTGACTTCTCTCCCCATAGGAATATATTGGCTGCTCCACTAAATACAACCTGGAGTCTATATGGGTTATGAATGTTGTATGAACCTGTCTTTGGTACCAGTCCATCAGACCACTATAAGGTCTACCTGTGTCGATTCTAAGCTTCCTGGACCAACCGGAAGTGGTCCAAATCGCCCTAAAAGTGTATACCCATACACTGCCTGCAATTTGATGGACATAGTGCATTGAACCCTGTGTAAATCAGTCAGTTTTCATGGTAAAGACTTAAAACTCAGGATTCTCTAATGGAATACCCCAATGAGGATGTATGTTGAGTTACAGCTTCCTGTGCCAACCGGAAGTGCCATAATTGGTGTCTCATGGGCTGTTTGGAGGGGTTAAAAAAATCAGATCTTTCCAAAACTTCATATATATAATTAGGCAACCCCCATGAACTGTAAATCAGTCATTTTTCCCATAAAAATTCAAAGGAAAACTAAATCACACAGATACACAACATGGATGGAGGGACGTATCATTGGGGTGCGTAGAGACTGACAGTGCCTCCAATAGTTAGCTTTGAATGATATCAAATTGACTGATGGATGGTGACTTGCAGGTGACTCTTGTCCATTAGCAATATGTTTAAGCGGTGAGGTACCATCACCAAAAGCGACATTCTGAAATCAACCCTAACGAACGATGGAGAGGTACCAGTATCACTGCCCAGCCATCCCGAGGTCATCGGGCCAGTCAATTTGGCATTCCTGCATGATTTTTATGGCATGACAAATTGGTGATGGTGACTGCCCAGTTAACCATATGGCAAATGCACAGTGACTTTGAAAGAGTGAGAAAAATCACCAAATGGACATTCTGGAATCAACCCTAACGAGTGATGGAGAGGTACCAGAATCACTGCCAAGCCATCCCGAGTTCATCGGGCCAGTCAATTTGGCATTCCTGCAAAAATTTTCAGTGACTTTGCAAAAGTCAGAAAACATTTGCAATATGTTTTAACAGTGAGGTACCATCACCAAAAGCGACATTCTGAAATCAACCCAAACGAGCGATGGAGAGGTGCCAAAATCACTGCCCAGCCATCCCGAGGTCATCGGGCCAGTCAATTTGGCATTCCTGCATGATTTTTATAGCATGACAAATTGGTGATGGTGACTGCCCAGTTAACCATATGGCAAATGCACAGTGACTTTGAAAGAGTGAGAAAAATCACCAAATGGACATTCTGGAATCAACCCTAACGAGCGATGGAGAGGTACCAGAATCACTGCCAAGCCATCCCGACTTCATCGGGCCAGTCAATTTGGCATTCCTGCACAAATTTTCAGTGACTTTGCAAAAGTAAGGAACATTTGCAATATGTTTTAACAGTGAGGTACCATCACCAAAAGCGACATTCTGAAATCAACCCAAACGAGCCATGGAGAGGTACCAGTATCACTGCCCAGCCATCCCGAAGTCATCGGGCCAGTCAATTTGGCATTCCTGCAAAAATTTTCAGTGACTTTGCAAAAGTAAGGAACATTTGCAATATGTTTTAACAGTGAGGTACCATCACCAAAAGCGACATTCTGAAATCAACCCAAACGAGCCATGGAGAGGTACCAGTATCACTGCCCAGCCATCCCGACTTCATCGGGCCAGTCAATTTGGCATTCCTGCACAAATTTTCAGTGATTTTGCAAAAGTCAGAAAACATTTGCAATATGTTTTAACAGTGAGGTACCATCACCAAAAGCGACATTCTGAAATCAAGCCAAACGAGCGATGGAGAGGTGCCAAAATCACTGCCCAGCCATCCCGAGGTCATCGGGCCAGTCAATTTGGCATTCCTGCATGATTTTTATAGCATGACAAATTGGTGATGGTGACTGCCCAGTTAACCATATGGCAAATGCACAGTGACTTTGAAAGAGTGAGAAAATCACCAAATGGACATTCTGGAATCGACCCTAACGAGTGATGGAGAGGTACCAGAATCACTGCCAAGCCATCCCGAGTTCATCGGGCCAGTCAATTTGGCATTCCTGCACAAATTTTCAGTGACTTTGCAAAAGTAAGGAACATTTGCAATATGTTTTAACAGTGAGGTACCATCACCAAAAGCGACATTCTGAAATCAACCCAAACGAGCCATGGAGAGGTACCAGTATCACTGCCCAGACATCCCTATGTCATCGGGCCAGTCAATTTGGCATTCCTGCATGATTTTTATGGCATGACAAATTGGTGATGGTGACTGCCCAGTTAACCATATGGCAAATGCACAGTGACTTTGCAAAAGTGAGAAAACATGACCAAATGGACATTCTGAAATCAACACAAACAATGGCATGACCATAGTGTCCAGACTGTGCCGAGTCCAACGAGGTGCCCCGCTTGACCGTAGCTCGCTCGGTCTGAGCGCAGCGACCATGAGAAAAATAGGCCCAATATGAAGCCTTCACCAGTACGTCATTTGATTTTGGGTGACAGCGGCGGAACCGTTAGGTTTAGAAAGACAATTCAACCACAGGACTGTTCCTAAGGTCCTCCTGATCTGTCCAAGCCTATCCTTGACCGTGTGACATTAACCCTTCACAGTCAAAAGAAGGTGTTTACATAAAAACAGTGTTCATTGACTTCTCTCCCCATAGGAATATATTGGCTGCTCCACTAAATACAACCTGGAGTCTATATGGGTTATGAATGTTGTATGAACCTGTCTTTGGTACCAGTCCATCAGACCACTATAAGGTCTACCTGTGTCGATTCTAAGCTTCCTGGACCAACCGGAAGTGGTCCAAATCGCCCTAAAAGTGTATACCCATACACTGCCTGCAATTTGATGGACATAGTGCATTGAACCCTGTGTAAATCAGTCAGTTTTCATGGTAAAGACTTAAAACTCAGGATTCTCTAATGGAATACCCCAATGAGGATGTATGTTGAGTTACAGCTTCCTGTGCCAACCGGAAGTGCCATAATTGGTGTCTCATGGGCTGTTTGGAGGGGTTAAAAAAATCAGATCTTTCCAAAACTTCATATATATAATTAGGCAACCCCCATGAACTGTAAATCAGTCATTTTTCCCATAAAAATTCAAAGGAAAACTAAATCACACAGATACACAACATGGATGGAGGGACGTATCATTGGGGTGCGTAGAGACTGACAGTGAGACTGACAGTTAGCTTTGAATGATATCAAATTGACTGATGGACGGTGACTTGCAGGTGACTCTTGTCCATTAGCAATATGTTTAAGCGGTGAGGTACCATCACCAAAAGCGACATTCTGAAATCAAGCCAAACGAGCGATGGAGAGGTTCCAGAATCACTGCCCAGCCATCCCGAGTTCATCGGGCCAGTCAATTTGGCATTCCTGCATGATTTTTATGGCATGACAAATTGGTGATGGTGACTGCCCAGTTAACCATATGGCAAATGCACAGTGACTTTGCAAAAGTGAGAAAACATAAACAAATGGACATGATGAAATCAACACCACGAGTGATTGAAAGGAACAACAATCACTGCCCGGCCATCCCGAGTTCATCAGGCCAGTCAATTTTGCATTTCTGAAGGATTTTTGAGCATGTCAAATTTCTTATGACATTTGGCCCCCACAAAACATATGCCTTATGCACAAGCAAAAAAAAAAAAAAAAACATTATGATAATAAAATATGACTAAAGTATGTTGATACAGTTCTTATACTTGTGTAACTGACACAAAATTCGAAAAAATTTCGAAAAACGGTCCAGAAAGCACTTTTTTAGGGGTGTGTGAAGTTTTTTATGAAATTTAATAATTTTTGACTTTTGACTTCTGACTTCCTATGAAATCATATTGCAGATGGACAAAACACATGCAATATGCGCAAGTAAAAAAAAAAAAAAATTATGATAATAAAATATGACTAAAGTATGTTGATACAGTTCTTATACGTGTGTAACTGACACAAAATGCGAAAAAATTTCGAAAAACGGTCCAGAAAGCACTTTTTTAGGGGTGTGTGAAGTTTTTTATGAAATTTAAGAATTTTTGACTTTTGACTTCTGACTTCCTATGAAATCATATTGCAAATGGACAAAACATATGCAATATGCGCAAGTAAAAAATTAAAAAAATTATGTTAATAAAATTGGACAAAAGTATTTTCATACAGTTCTTATACATGTGTAATTGTCAAAAAAAGCGAAAGAATTTCGAAAACGGTCCAGAAAGCACTTTTTTAAGGGGTGATACGTTTTTTTCAAAAAATTCGTTTTTTCAAAATTTGGCTTTTGGATGTTGACTTGGAGTCCAATACCAATATGAAAAACCATGGTGGAGTGCAATCGCCACCTGTTGGATTTTTGAAGTGTTACAACTGGCAATACCCATATGGCAATAGAAGTAAACTTTGCATGAATCAACGCCGCTTTGGGTGGTATTGGCCAATGTGTACATGGTTTGTCCTATGCCAATAACTTGCCATTCATTTTTGTCCACTACGGGGGTGAAATCCCTTACTTGGCCAGCTCTCCCGCTATCTCTCTCAGAATGACCTTCTTGATCCAAATCAGTCAGGTTTCAAGACTAGTCATTCAACTGAGACTGCTCTTCTCTGCATCACGGAGGCGCTCCGCACTGCTAAAGCTAACTCTCTCTCCTCTGCTCTCATCCTTCTAGACCTATCGGCTGCCTTCGATACTGTGAACCATCAGATCCTCCTCTCCACCCTCTCCGAGTTGGGCATCTCCGGCGTCATAACCTCACATGGTCTCTCCTATCATTGCTATGCAGACGACACACAATTAATCTTCTCCTTTCCCCCTTCTGATGACCAGGTGGCGAATCGCATCTCTGCATGTCTGGCAGACATATCAGTGTGGATGACGGATCACCACCTCAAGCTGAACCTCGGCAAGACGGAGCTGCTCTTCCTCCCGGGGAAGGACTGCCCGTTCCATGATCTCGCCATCACGGTTGACAACTCCATTGTGTCCTCCTCCCAGAGCGCTAAGAACCTTGGCGTGATCCTGGACAACACCCTGTCGTTCTCAACCAACATCATGGCGGTGGCCCGTTCCTGTAGGTTCATGCTCTACAACATCCGCAGAGTACGACCCTGCCTCACACAGGAAGCGGCGCAGGTCCTAATCCAGGCACTTGTCATCTCCCGTCTGGATTACTGCAACTCGCTGTTGGCTGGGCTCCCTGCCTGTGCCATTAAACCCCTACAACTCATCCAGAACGCCGCAGCCCGTCTGGTGTTCAACCTTCCCAAGTTCTCTCACGTCACCCCGCTCCTCCGCTCTCTCCACTGGCTTCCAGTTGAAGCTCGCATCCGCTACAAGACCATGGTGCTTGCCTACGGAGCTGTGAGGGGAACGGCACCGCAGTACCTCCAGGCTCTGATCAGGCCCTACACCCAAACAAGGACACTGCGTTCATCCACCTCTGGCCTGCTCGCCTCCCTACCATTGAGGAAGTACAGTTCCCGCTCAGCCCAGTCAAAACTGTTCGCTGCTCTGGCCCCCCAATGGTGGAACAAACTCCCTCACGACGCCAGGACAGCGGAGTCAATCACCACCTTCCGGAGACACCTGAAACCCCACCTCTTCAAGGAATACCTAGGATAGGATAAGTAATCCTTCTCACCACCCCCCCTTAATGATTTAGATGCACTATTGTAAAGTGGCTGTTCCACTGGATGTCAGAAGGTGAATTCACCAATTTGTAAGTCGCTCTGGATAAGAGCGTCTGCTAAATGACTTAAATGTAAATGTAAATGTAATCTCAGCTCACTGGCTCCAGGTTTGTAGATAACCTGGAGCCAGTGAGTCTCTACAAGTCTCTGCTAGGTAAATCCCCGCCTTATCTCAGCTCACTGGCTCCAGGTTATCTACAAGTCTCTGCTAGGTAAATCCCCCCTTATCTCAGCTCACTGGCTCCAGGTCATCTACAAGTCTCTGCTAGGTAAATCCCCCCTTATTTCAGCTCACTGGCTCCAGGTTATCTACAAGTCTCTGCTAGGTAAATCCCCCCTTATCTCAGCTCACTGGCTCCAGGTCATCTACAAGTCTCTGCTAGGTAAATCCCCGCCTTATCTCAGCTCACTGGTCACCATAGCAGCGCCCACCTGTAGCACGCGCTCCAACAGGTATATCTCACTGGTCACCCCCAAAGCCAATTCCTCCTTTAGTCGTCTTTCCTTCCAGTTCTCTGCTGCCAATGACTGGAACAAACTACAAAAATCTCTGAAGCTGGAAACACTTATCTCCATCACTAGCTTCAAGCACCAGCTGTCAGAGCAGCTCACAGATTACTGCACCTGTACATAGCCCATCTAGAATTTAGCCCAAACAACTACCTCTTCCTTTATTGTATTTATTTATTTTTCTCCTTGCACCATTATTTCTATTCTACTTTGCACATTCTTCCACTGCAAATCTACTATTCCAGTGTTTTACTTGCTATATTGTATTTACTTTGCCACCATGGCGTTTTTTGCCTTTACCTCCCTTCTCACCTCATTTGCTCACATTGTATATAGACTTATTTTTCTACTGTATTATTGACTGTATGTTTGTTTTACTCCATGTGTAATTCTGTGTTGTTGTATGTGTTGAATTGCTATGTTTTATCTTGGTCAGGTCGCAGTTGCAAATGAGAACTTGTTCTCAACTAGCCTTCCTGGTTAAAACCTTTTAGGGATAGTGGGCAGCATTTTCACTTTTGGATGAATAGCGTGCCCAGAGTGAACTGCCTCCTACTCTGTCCCAGATGCTAATATATGTATATTATTATTAGTATTGGATAGAAAACACTCTGAAGTTTCTTAAACTTGATGATGTCTGTGAGTATAACATAACTCATATGGCAGGCAAAAACCTGAGAAAAATCCAACCAGGAAGTGGGACATCTGAGGTTTGTAGTTTTTCAAAGCTTGGCCTACTGAATATACATTGAGATATGGTAGAGGTTGCACATATGGTAGAGGTTGCACGTCCTAGGGCTTCCACTAGATGTCAACCGTCTTTAGAAACTGGTTTGAGGATTTATCATCAACGAGGTCTCATGCTCAGGTCTGGCAGAGAGTCTTGGTGTCATGACAGAGTTACCTCTCGTTCCAGTGCTTTTCTGAAGACAAAGGAATTCTCCGGTTGGAACATTATTGATGTTGTATGTTAAAAACATCCTAAAGATTGATTCAATACATTGTTTGACATGCTTCTAAAGGAACTTTCAGAGCTTTTGTCTGGATGAAATGCCGGCGCCTCATGAAGATGGAATACTGGGCTGAATACAATAACAAGTGGCTGTTTGGACATAAATGATGGAACTTTATGGAACCAAAAAGTAATTTATTGTCGAACTGGCATTCCTGGGAGTGCCTTCTGATGAAGATAATCAAAGGTAAGTGAATATTTATGGTGTTGTTTCTAACTTTGCTGATTCCAAAATGGCGGATATTTCTCTGGCTGTTTAGGGTTCTGAGTGCCGTTCTCAGATTATGCTTTTTCTGTAAAGTTTTTTCAAATCTGACACAGTGGTTGCATTAATTAAGGAGAAGTCTATCTTTAATTCTGTGAGTAACACTTGTATCTTTTATTTTTGCAAAATCATCGGATGTTTTGGAATCAAAACATTACTGCACGTAAGGCGAAAATGTAAACTGAGATTTTTGGATAGAAATATGGACATTATCGAACAAAACATACATGTATTGTGTAACATGAAGTCTTATGAGTGTTATCTGATGAAGATCATCAAAGGTTAGTGATTAATTCTATCTATATTTCTGCTTTTTGTGACTCCTATCTTTGTCTGGAAAAATGGCTGTGTTTTTTTGACTTGGCTATGACCATAATCATATGTGGTGCTCTAGCTGTAAAGAATCTGACAAGAGATAGGTTAACAAGATGTTTATCTTTCATTTGCTGTATTGGACTTGTTAATGTGTGAAAGATACATATATTTTGCTGCCTTTTCAGCGGAATGTTGTCGAGGGGTTCCGCTGGCGGGTTCCGCTGGCGGGTTCCGCTGGCGGGTACCGCTGCGCTAGAAAGGTTAAATAAAGGTGAAATAAATGTAAAAAATATATATAATAATAATTTCCGAGCCCTCTGTAAGTATGGTGGAATACAGAGAAATATCTGAACACATTGTATCTAACACGTATCTAGTACATCACAGTGCCAGAGGATGTCTCTCTGTGGGTCTATAGAAAGAAGCTACGTCCCAAACAGTACCATATTCCCTATAGAGTGTGCTACTTAACCAGAGGTATGAGTCCTAGTCATTAGGTGCTGCACTATATAGGGAACAAGGTGTCTTTAGGGACATAGTTCTATCCTTCCCTAGCTCTCGAGAGGGTCCGATAGCTCTCCTCCCTCCCTATAGCTTCCCCTTTCTGTTGTACAACA
>NC_088243.1:91818974-91903974 GCF_036934945.1 Oncorhynchus masou masou | reverse complement strand
CCCAAGAGCCTCTAGGGGGATGCTGCAGTATACCCAAGAGCCTCTAGGGGGATGCTGCAGTCTACCCAAGAGCCTCTCGGTGGATGCTGCAGTGGACCCAAGAGCCTCTCGTGGATGCTGCAGTGTACCCAAGAGCCTCTCGTGGATGCTGCAGTGTACCCAAGAGCCTCTAGGGGGATGCTGCAGTGTACCCAAGAGCCTCTCGTGGATGCTGCAGTGTACCCAAGAGCCTCTAGGGGGATGCTGCAGTGTACCCAAGAGCCTCTCGTGGATGCTGCAGTGTACCCAAGAGCCTCTAGGGGGATGCTGCAGTGTACCCAAGAGCCTCTAGGGGGAGCCTCTCTGTGGATGCTGCAGTGTACCCAAGTGGCGTCGGGAGCAACTGCTTGAACGCATGTTACCACTCCACTATGTCTCCATGGCTTTTGCGCCATCAGTACAGATACCAACATGAGCAGCAGCTACGTTTGGCTACATACAGACCGTTAGTGGAATTCTCACGAGAGAGTGACGGTTAATGTGATTGGATGTTAATTACTTGACTCGGCTACCTGTATTTGACATTGTGTTGTTATTTCTCTGAACACTGGATGGTTTCATTGTATTTTTGTCAGTGAAACGAGGCTACTCAGGCGAAGAAAAACCCAAAAGCCCAGTTCAATAAATGGACTGTTTGAAAATGTGAAGAAAATGTGAATCAGATTTGTATTTTTATTTGTCAAACCCCTGACGGCACCCCAGTTTGGGAATACCTTCCCTAGAGCGCACAAAAAACCATACAGGTAACTTCTACAACACTGTGAACGAGCTGAGAGACAAGGAAAGAAGGGCCTTCTATGCCATCAAAAGGAACATTAAATTCGACATACCAATTAAGGATCTGGCTAAATTACTTGAATCAGTTATAGAACCCATTGCCCTTTATGGTTGTGAGGTCTGGGGTCCGCTCACCAACCAACATTTCACAAAATGGGATAAACACCAAATTGAGGCTCTGCATGCAGAATTCTGCAAAAATATCCTCTGTGTACAACACTAACTAACAAAATCCAGAAAAGAGAAGATAAATTCTACAATAACCTAAAAGGAAGCCATTTCCAAACCTTCCATAGCAAAGCCATCATCTACAGAGAGATGAACCTGGAGAAGAGTCCCCTAAGCAAGCTGGTCCTGAGGCTCTGTTCACAAACAGACCCCACAGAGCCCCAGGACAACAACACAACAAAATCATGAGAAAACAAAAAAGAAAATTAGTTGACACATTGGAAAGAATTAATAGAAAACCAGAGCACACTAGAATGCTGTTTGGCCCTAAACAGAGAGTACACAGTGGCAGAATACCTGACTACCGTGACTGAACCAAACTTAAGGAAAGCTTTGACTATGTACAGACTCAGTGAGCATAGCCTTGCTATTGAGAAAGGCCGCCGTAGGCAGACATGGCTCTCAAGAGAAGACAGGCTATGTGCTCACTGCCCACAAAATGAGGTGGAAACTGAGCTGCACTTCCTGACCTCCTGCCAAATGTATGACCATATTAGAGACACATATTTCCCTCAGATTACACAGATCCACAAAGAATTCGAAAACAAACCAGATTTTGATGAACTCCCATATCTACTGTGTGCCATCACAGCAGCAAGATGTGTGACCTGTTGCCACAAGAAAATGGCAACCAGTGAAGAACAAACCTCACAAAATATAACCCATATTTATGTTTATTTGTTTTCTCTTTTGTAATTAACTTAGGGCTAGGCCCCTTTTTTTTCTCAATTTCCGCCTGAATGACGTGCCCAAAGTAAACTGCCTGTTGCACAGGCCCTGAAGCCAGGATATACATATAATTGGAAATTAGTGTAGGAGTGTAGGAGAATATAACATGTAGGATAATTTAACACAATAGATACGGTAGGAGAAAATACAAAGAAAAATCAACGGGAATTTTTATTTTTGAAAGACCATCCTCTTACAATGGCAAGTATTGTAAGGTCATACTGAAAATTTGCTCCATGGATGTAATTCCTATGGCTTCCACAGGGTGTCAGCAGTCTATGTTTAAGGTTTCAGGCTTGTAACTTCAAAAACAAATAAGAAATAACAGTTTTAGTCAAAGGACACAGTCTTGGAAATTCTTGATTGAGCGCGCCATGAAGACAGGACGCACCTGCTAAAATCTGTTTCCTATTGAACATACTTCTTTCTGTAAGAAATATTATATTTTGATTACATTGTAGTGTATCTGAGGAGTAAATATAAACAACTTGTTGAAACAAAGTTTTGATTTTCGGATTCCTTTCTCTGCATGTTGAACGAGTGGATTACTCCAATCGATGGCGCAAACTAAACTGACTTTTTGGGATACAAAGAACAATTTTATCTAACAAACTACACTACATGTTGTAGCTGGGACCCTGTGGATGACAAATCAGAGGAAGATTTTCAAAAATTAAGTGAATATCTAATCGCTATTTGTGAATTTATGAAACCTGTGCTGGTGGAAAATTATTTTGATGCAGGGTGCCATCCTCAAACAATCACATGGCATGTTTTCGCTGTAATAGCTACTGTATATCGGGCAGTACATTTAGATTAACACGAATTTAAGCTTTCAACCGATGTAAGACACTTATATACCTAATTGTTTAATATCTATAATTTTAATTATTATTTATTTGAATTGCGTGCCCTCCAGTTTCACAGGAAATTGTCCCGCTAGTGGGACGCCTAGCCCTAAAAGGAAATCCTTTGCACATCGTTACAACACAGTATTTATACATAATGTGATATTTGTAATGTCTTTCATCTTTTCAATCTTCTGTGAGTGTAATGTTTACAGTTAATTTTAATTGTTAATTTCACTTGTGTATATCATCTTCTTCACTTGCTTTGGCGATGTTAACACGTTTCCCATGCCAATAAAGCCCCTTTTGTGATGTTAACACGTTTCCCATGCCAATAAAGCCCCTTTTGTGATGTTAGCACGTTTCCCATGCCAATAAAGCCCCTTTGGCGATGTTAACACAATTCCCATGCCAATAAATCCCCTTTTGTGATGTTAACACGTTTCCCATGCCAATAAAGCCCCTTTGGCGATGTTAACACGTTTCCCATGCCAATAAAGCCCCTTTGGCGATGTTAGCACGTTTCCCATGCCAATAAAGCCCCTTTTGTGATGTTAGCACATTTCCCATACCAATAAAGCCCCTTTGGCGATGTTAACACGTTTCCCATGCCATTAAAGCCCCTTTGGCGATGTTAACACGTTTCCCATGCCAATAAAGCCCCTTTGGAGATGTTAACACGTTTCCCATGCCAATAAAGCCCCTTTTGTGATGTTAGCACGTTTCCCATGCCAATAAAGCCCCTTTTGTGATGTTAGCACGTTTCCCATGCCAATAAAGCCCCTTTGGCGATGTTAACACGTTTCCCATGCCAATAAAGCCCCTTTGGTGATGTTAACACGCTTCCCATGCCAATAAAGCCCCTTTTGTGATGTTAGCACGTTTCCCATGCCAATAAAGCCCCTTTGGCGATGTTAACACGTTTCCCATGCCAATAAAGCCCCTTTGGTGATGTTAGCACATTTCCCATGCCAATAAAGCCCCTTTGGTGATGTTAACACGTTTCCCATGCCAATAAAGCCCCTTGAATTGAATTGATTTGAGAGAGAGACCCCCTATTCCATATGTAGTGCACTATATACGAGTCCTGGTACTGATGTACTTGAACAATCCAGTTCCCCACACAGTCTCTGGCACAACGTTGCACAACATGGTGAAGAGGCTGTCATTTTCTCCAGCCTTCTGATGTTAATATGTTGTGGCATGCTGCTGCTGAGACAGACAGACAGAACCAGTGCTCAGTGTGCAGCCATGATTGAATTTGTTGACAGTGAGGGTAGAAATATTTTTGGAGTGTGATCGTTCCCATCATCACAACATCAGCCATCAAACATGTTAACAGGAGTACTGCTGTGCACAGTGTCTGGTCTGGGCTGGTCTGGTAGGGGCTGGTCTGGTAGGGGCTGGTCTGGTCTGGTCTGGTAGGGGCTGGGCTGGTCTGGGCTGGTCTGGTAGGGGCTGGTCTGGTCTGGTCTGGTCTGGTAGGGGCTGGGCTGGTCTGGGCTGGTCTGGTAGGGGCTGGTCTGGTAGGGGCTGGTCTGGTAGGGGCTGGTCTGGTCTGGTAGGGGCTGGTCTAGTAGGGGCTGGTCTGGTAGGGGCTGGGCTGGTCTGGTCTGGTAGGGGCTGGGCTGGTCTAGTAGGGGCTGGTCTGGTAGGGGCTGGTCTGGTCTAGTAGGGGCTGGTCTGGTAGGGGCTGGTCTGGTCTGGTAGGGGCTGGTCTGGTCTAGTAGGGGCTGGTCTGGTAGGGGCTGGGCTGGTCTGGTCTGGTAGGGGCTGGGCTGGTCTAGTAGGGGCTGGTCTGGTAGGGGCTGGTCTGGTCTAGTAGGGGCTGGTCTGGTAGGGGCTGGTCTGGTCTGGTAGGGGCTGGGCTGGTCTAGTAGGGGCTGGTCTGGTAGGGGCTGGTCTGGTCTGGTAGGGGCTGGGCTGGTCTAGTAGGGGCTGGTCTGGTAGGGGCTGGTCTGGTCTGGTAGGGGCTGGGCTGGTCTAGTAGGGGCTGGTCTGGTAGGGGCTGGGCTGGTCTGGTAGGGGCTGGCTGGTCTAGTAGGGGCTGGTCTGGTAGGGGCTGGGCTGGTCTGGTAGGGGCTGGGCTGGTCTAGTAGGGGCTGGTCTGGTAGGGGCTGGTCTGGTCTGGTAGGGGCTGGGCTGGTCTAGTAGGGGCTGGTCTGGTAGGGGCTGGTCTGGTCTGATAGGGGCTGGGCTGGTCTGGTAGGGGCTGGGCTGGTCTAGTAGGGGCTGGTCTGGTAGGGGCTGGTCTGGTCTGGTAGGGGCTGGTCTGGTCTGGTAGGGGCTGGGCTGGTCTGGTAGGGGCTGGGCTGGTCTGGTAGGGGCTGGGCTGGTCTGGTAGGGGCTGGGCTGGGCTGGTAGGGGCTGGGCTGGTCTGGTAGGGGCTGGGCTGGTAGGGGCTGGTCTGGGCTGGTAGGGGCTGGGCTGGGCTGGTCTGGTCTGGTAGGGTCTGGTCTGGGCTGGTCTGGTAGGGGCTGGGCTGGTCTGGTAGGGGCTGGGCTGGTCTGGTAGGGGCTGGGCTGGGCTGGTAGGGGCTGGGCTGGTCTGGTAGGGGCTGGGCTGGTAGGGGCTGGTCTGGTCTGGTAGGGGCTGTTCTGGTCTAGTAGGGGCTGGTCTGGTAGGGGCTGGTCTGGTAGGGGCTGGTCTGGTCTAGTAGGGGCTGGTCTGGTAGGGGCTGGTCTGGTCTAGTAGGGGCTGGTCTGGTAGGGGCTGGTCTGGTCTGGTAGGGGCTGGGCTGGGCTGGTCTAGTAGGGGCTGGTCTGGTAGGGGCTGGTCTGGTCTGGTAGGGGCTGGGCTGGTCTAGTAGGGGCTGGTCTGGTAGGGGCTGGTCTGGTCTGGTAGGGGCTGGGCTGGTCTAGTAGGGGCTGGTCTGGTAGGGGCTGGTCTGGTCTGGTAGGGGCTGGTCTGGTAGGGGCTGGGCTGGTCTGGTAGGGGCTGGGCTGGTCTAGAAGGGGCTGGTCTGGTAGGGGCTGGTCTGGTCTGGTAGGGGCTGGGCTGGTCTAGTAGGGGCTGGTCTGGTAGGGGCTGGTCTGGTCTGGTAGGGGCTGGGCTGGTCTGGTAGGGGCTGGGCTGGTCTAGTAGGGGCTGGTCTGGTAGGGGCTGGTCTGGTCTGGTAGGGGCTGGTCTGGTCTGGTAGGGGCTGGGCTGGTAGGGGCTGGGCTGGTCTGGTAGGGGCTGGGCTGGTCTAGTAGGGGCTGGTCTGGTAGGGGCTGGTCTGGTCTGGTAGGGGCTGGGCTGGTCTAGTAGGGGCTGGTCTGGTAGGGGCTGGTCTGGTCTGGTAGGGGCTGGGCTGGTCTGGTAGGGGCTGGGCTGGTCTAGTAGGGGCTGGTCTGGTAGGGGCTGGGCTGGTCTGTTCTGGTCTGGGCTGGTCTGGTCTGGTCTGGTAGGGGCTGGTCTGGGCTGGTAGGGGCTGGGCTGGTCTGGTCTGGTAGGGGCTGGGCTGGTCTAGTAGGGGCTGGTCTGGTAGGGGCTGGTCTGGTCTGGTAGGGGCTGGTCTGGTCTAGTAGGGGCTGGTCTGGTCTAGTAGGGGCTGGTCTGGTAGGGGCTGGTCTGGTCTAGTAGGGGCTGGTCTGGTAGGGGCTGGTCTGGTAGGGGCTGGTCTGGCCTAGTAGGGGCTGGTCTGGTAGGGGCTGGTCTGGTCTAGTAGGGGCTGGTCTGGTAGGGGCTGGTCTGGTCTGGTAGGGGCTGGGCTGGGCTGGTCTAGTAGGGGCTGGTCTGGTAGGGGCTGGTCTGGTCTGGTAGGGGCTGGGCTGGTCTAGTAGGGGCTGGTCTGGTAGAGGCTGGTCTGGTCTGGTAGGGGCTGGGCTGGTCTAGTAGGGGCTGGTCTGGTAGGGGCTGGTCTGGTCTGGTAGGGGCTGGGCTGGTCTAGTAGGGGCTGGTCTGGTAGGGGCTGGGCTGGTCTGGTAGGGGCTGGGCTGGTCTAGAAGGGGCTGGTCTGGTAGGGGCTGGTCTGGTCTGGTAGGGGCTGGGCTGGTCTAGTAGGGGCTGGTCTGGTAGGGGCTGGTCTGGTCTGGTAGGGGCTGGGCTGGTCTGGTAGGGGCTGGGCTGGTCTAGTAGGGGCTGGTCTGGTAGGGGCTGGTCTGGTCTGGTAGGGGCTGGTCTGGTCTGGTAGGGGCTGGGCTGGTCTGGTAGGGGCTGGGCTGGGCTGGTAGGGGCTGGGCTGGTCTGGTAGGGGCTGGGCTGGTAGGGGCTGGTCTGGGCTGGTAGGGGCTGGGCTGGTCTGGTCTGGTAGGGTCTGGTCTGGGCAGGTCTGGTAGGGGCTGGGCTGGTCTGGTCTGGGCTGGTCTGGTCTGGTCTGGTCTGGTAGGGGCTGGTCTGGGCTGGTAGGGGCTGGGCTGGTCTGGTCTGGTAGGGTCTGGTCTGGTCTGGTAGGGTCTGGTCTGGTAGGGGCTGGTCTGGTCTGGTCTGGTAGGGGCTGGTCTGGTAGGGGCTGGTCTGGTCTGGTAGGGGCTGGTCTGGTAGGGGCTGGTAGGGGCTGGTCTGGTCTGGTAGGGGCTGGGCTGGTCTGGTCTGGGCTGGTCTGGTCTGGTCTGGTCTGGTAGGGGCTGGACTGGTCTGGTCTGGTCTGGTAGGGGCTGGTCTGGTCTGGTCTGGTCTGGTCTGGTCTGGTAGGGGCTGGTCTGGTCTGGTAGGGGCTGGTCTGGTCTGGTAGGGGCTGGGCTGGTCTGGTAGGGGCTGGGCTGGTCTGTTAGGGGCTGGGCTGGGCTGGTAGGGGCTGGGCTGGTCTGGTAGGGGCTGGGCTGGTCTGGTAGGGGCTGGTCTGGGCTGGTAGGGGCTGGGCTGGTCTGGACTGGTAGGGTCTGGTCTGGGCTGGTAGGGGCTGGGCTGGTTGGGGCTGGTAGGGGCTGGGCTGGTCTGGTCTGGTAGGGTCTGGTCTGGGCTGGTCTGGTAAAGGCTGGGCTGGTCTGGTCTGGTCTGGTCTGGTCTGGGCTGGTCTGGTCTGGTAGGGGCTGGTCTGGGCTGGTAGGGGCTGGGCTGGTCTTGTCTGGTAGGGTCTGGTCTGGGCTGATCTGGTAGGGGCTGGGCTGGTCTGGTCTGGGCTGGTCTGGTCTGGTCTGGTAGGGGCTGGGCTGGTATGGTAGGGTCTGGTCTGGTCTGGTAGGGTCTGGTCTGGTCTGGTAAGGTCTGGTCTGGTAGGGGCTGGTCTGGTCTGGTCTGGTAGGGGCTGGTCTGGTAGGGGCTGGTCTGGTCTGGTCTGGTAGGGGCTGGTCTGGTAGGGGCTGGTAGGGGCTGCTCTGGTCTGGTCTGGTAGGGGCTGGGCTGGTCTGGTCTGGTCTGGTCTGGGCTGGTCTGGTATGGTATGGGCTGGGCTGGTATGGTAGGGTCTGGTCTAATTGTTTAATATCTATAATTTTAATTATTATTTATTTGAATTGCGTGCCCTCCAGTTTCACAGGAAATTGTCCCGCTAGTGGGACGCCTAGCCCTAAAAGGAAATCCTTTGCACATCGTTACAACACAGTATTTATACATAATGTGATATTTGTAATGTCTTTCATCTTTTCAATCTTCTGTGAGTGTAATGTTTACAGTTAATTTTAATTGTTAATTTCACTTGTGTATATCATCTTCTTCACTTGCTTTGGCGATGTTAACACGTTTCCCATGCCAATAAAGCCCCTTTTGTGATGTTAACACGTTTCCCATGCCAATAAAGCCCCTTTTGTGATGTTAGCACGTTTCCCATGCCAATAAAGCCCCTTTGGCGATGTTAACACAATTCCCATGCCAATAAATCCCCTTTTGTGATGTTAACACGTTTCCCATGCCAATAAAGCCCCTTTGGCGATGTTAACACGTTTCCCATGCCAATAAAGCCCCTTTGGCGATGTTAGCACGTTTCCCATGCCAATAAAGCCCCTTTTGTGATGTTAGCACATTTCCCATACCAATAAAGCCCCTTTGGCGATGTTAACACGTTTCCCATGCCATTAAAGCCCCTTTGGCGATGTTAACACGTTTCCCATGCCAATAAAGCCCCTTTGGAGATGTTAACACGTTTCCCATGCCAATAAAGCCCCTTTGGAGATGTTAACACGTTTCCCATGCCAATAAAGCCCCTTTTGTGATGTTAGCACGTTTCCCATGCCAATAAAGCCCATTTTGTGATGTTAGCACGTTTCCCATGCCAATAAAGCCCCTTTTGTGATGTTAGCACATTTCCCATGCCAATAAAGCCCCTTTGGCGATGTTAACACGTTTCCCATGCCAATAAAGCCCCTTTGGTGATGTTAACACGCTTCCCATGCCAATAAAGCCCCTTTTGTGATGTTAGCACGTTTCCCATGCCAATAAAGCCCCTTTGGCGATGTTAACACGTTTCCCATGCCAATAAAGCCCCTTTGGTGATGTTAGCACATTTCCCATGCCAATAAAGCCCCTTTGGTGATGTTAACTAGACCAGCCCTAGACCAGCCCAGCCCCTACCAGACCAGACCAGCCCCTACCAGACCAGCCCCTGGTCTGGTCTGGTAGGGGCTGGGCTGGTCTAGTAGGGGCTGGTCTGGTAGGGGCTGGGCTGGTCTGGTAGGGGCTGGGCTGGTCTAGAAGGGGCTGGTCTGGTAGGGGCTGGTCTGGTCTGGTAGGGGCTGGGCTGGTCTAGTAGGGGCTGGTCTGGTAGGGGCTGGTCTGGTCTGGTAGGGGCTGGGCTGGTCTGGTAGGGGCTGGGCTGGTCTAGTAGGGGCTGGTCTGGTAGGGGCTGGTCTGGTCTGGTAGGGGCTGGTCTGGTCTGGTAGGGGCTGGGCTGGTAGGGGCTGGGCTGGTCTGGTAGGGGCTGGGCTGGTCTAGTAGGGGCTGGTCTGGTAGGGGCTGGTCTGGTCTGGTAGGGGCTGGGCTGGTCTAGTAGGGGCTGGTCTGGTAGGGGCTGGTCTGGTCTGGTAGGGGCTGGGCTGGTCTGGTAGGGGCTGGGCTGGTCTAGTAGGGGCTGGTCTGGTAGGGGCTGGTCTGGTCTGGTAGGGGCTGGTCTGGTCTGGTAGGGGCTGGTCTGGTCTGGTAGGGGCTGGTCTGGTCTGGTAGGGGCTGGGCTGGTCTGGTAGGGGCTGGGCTGGTCTGGTAGGGGCTGGGCTGGTCTGGTAGGGGCTGGGCTGGGCTGGTAGGGGCTGGGCTGGTCTGGTAGGGGCTGGGCTGGTAGGGGCTGGTCTGGGCTGGTAGGGGCTGGGCTGGTCTGGTCTGGTAGGGTCTGGTCTGGGCTGGTCTGGTAGGGGCTGGTCTGGTCTGTTCTGGTCTGGGCTGGTCTGGTCTGGTCTGGTAGGGGCTGGTCTGGGCTGGTAGGGGCTGGGCTGGTCTGGTCTGGTAGGGGCTGGGCTGGTCTAGTAGGGGCTGGTCTGGTAGGGGCTGGTCTGGTCTAGTAGGGGCTGGTCTGGTCTAGTAGGGGCTGGTCTGGTCTAGTAGGGGCTGGTCTGGTAGGGGCTGGTCTGGTCTAGTAGGGGCTGGTCTGGTAGGGGCTGGTCTGGTAGGGGCTGGTCTGGTCTAGTAGGGGCTGGTCTGGTAGGGGCTGGTCTGGTCTAGTAGGGGCTGGTCTGGTAGGGGCTGGTCTGGTCTGGTAGGGGCTGGGCTGGGCTGGTCTAGTAGGGGCTGGTCTGGTAGGGGCTGGTCTGGTCTGGTAGGGGCTGGGCTGGTCTAGTAGGGGCTGGTCTGGTAGGGGCTGGTCTGGTCTGGTAGGGGCTGTGCTGGTCTAGTAGGGGCTGGTCTGGTAGGGGCTGGTCTGGTCTGGTAGGGGCTGGGCTGGTCTAGTAGGGGCTGGTCTGGTAGGGGCTGGGCTGGTCTGGTAGGGGCTGGGCTGGTCTAGAAGGGGCTGGTCTGGTAGGGGCTGGTCTGGTCTGGTAGGGGCTGGGCTGGTCTAGTAGGGGCTGGTCTGGTAGGGGCTGGTCTGGTCTGGTAGGGGCTGGGCTGGTCTGGTAGGGGCTGGGCTGGTCTAGTAGGGGCTGGTCTGGTAGGGGCTGGTCTGGTCTGGTAGGGGCTGGTCTGGTCTGGTAGGGGCTGGGCTGGTCTGGTAGGGGCTGGGCTGGGCTGGTAGGGGCTGGGCTGGTCTGGTAGGGGCTGGGCTGGTAGGGGCTGGTCTGGGCTTGTAGGGGCTGGGCTGGTCTGGTCTGGTAGGGTCTGGTCTGGGCAGGTCTGGTAGGGGCTGGGCTGGTCTGGTCTGGTCTGGGCTGGTCTGGTCTGGTCTGGTCTGGTAGGGGCTGGTCTGGGCTGGTAGGGGCTGGGCTGGTCTGGTCTGGTAGGGTCTGGTCTGGTCTGGTAGGGTCTGGTCTGGTAGGGGCTGGTCTGGTCTGGTCTGGTAGGGGCTGGTCTGGTAGGGGCTGGTCTGGTCTGGTAGGGGCTGGTCTGGTAGGGGCTGGTAGGGGCTGGTCTGGTCTGGTAGGGGCTGGGCTGGTCTGGTCTGGGCTGGTCTGGTCTGGTCTGGTCTGGTAGGGGCTGGACTGGTCTGGTCTGGTAGGGGCTGGTCTGGTCTGGTCTGGTCTGGTCTGGTCTGGTCTGGTAGGGGCTGGTCTGGTCTGGTAGGGGCTGGTCTGGTCTGGTAGGGGCTGGGCTGGTCTGGTAGGGGCTGGGCTGGTCTGTTAGGGGCTGGGCTGGGCTGGTAGGGGCTGGGCTGGTCTGGTAGGGGCTGGGCTGGTCTGGTAGGGGCTGGTCTGGGCTGGTAGGGGCTGGGCTGGTCTGGTCTGGTAGGGTCTGGTCTGGGCTGGTAGGGGCTGGGCTGGTTGGGGCTGGTAGGGGCTGGGCTGGTCTGGTCTGGTAGGGTCTGGTCTGGGCTGGTCTGGTAAAGGCTGGGCTGGTCTGGTCTGGTCTGGTCTGGTCTGGGCTGGTCTGGTCTGGTAGGGGCTGGTCTGGGCTGGTAGGGGCTGGGCTGGTCTTGTCTGGTAGGGTCTGGTCTGGGCTGATCTGGTAGGGGCTGGGCTGGTCTGGTCTGGGCTGGTCTGGTCTGGTCTGGTAGGGGCTGGGCTGGTAGGGGCTGCTCTGGTCTGGTCTGGTAGGGGCTGGGCTGGTCTGGTCTGGTCTGGTCTGGGCTGGTCTGGTCTGGTATGGGCTGGGCTGGTATGGTAGGGTCTGGTCTGGTCTGGTAGGGTCTGGTCTGGTCTGGTAGGGTCTGGTCTGGTAGGGGCTGGTCTGGTCTGGTCTGGTCTGGTAGGGGCTGGTCTGGTCTGGTCTGGTCTGGTAGGGGCTGGTCTGGTCTGGTCTGGTAGGGGCTGGTCTGGTCTGGTAGTGGCTGGTCTGGTCTGGTCTGGTCTGGTAGGGGCTGGTCTGGTCTGGTCTGGTCTGGTAGGGGCTGGTCTGGTCTGGTCTGGTCTGGTAGGGGCTGGTCTGGTCTGGTCTGGTCTGGGCTGGTCTGGTCTGGTCTGGTCTGGTAGGGGCTGGACTGGTCTGGTCTGGTCTGGTAGGGGCTGGTCTGGTCTGGTCTGGTCTGGTAGGGGCTGGTCTGGTCTGGTCTGGTCTGGTAGGGGCTGGGCTGGTCTGGTCTGGGCTGGTCTGGTCTGTTCTGGTCTGGTAGGGGCTGGTCTGGTCTGGTCTGGTCTGGTAGGGGCTGGTCTGGTCTGGTCTGGTAGGGGCTGGTCTGGTCTGGTCTGGTCTGGTAGGGGCTGGTCTGGGCTGGTCTGGTCTGGTAGGGGCTGGGCTGGTCTGGTAGGGGCTGGGCTGGTCTGGTAGGGGCTGGTCTGGTCTAGTAGGGGCTGGGCTGGTCTGGTAGGCCCTGGGCTGGTATGGTAGGGGCTGGGCTGGTCTGGTAGGGGTTGGGCTGGTCTGGTAGGGGCTGGGCTGGTCTGGTAGGGGCTGGGCTGGGCTGGTAGGGGCTGGCCTGGTCTGGTCTGGTAGGGGCTGGTCTGGTAGGGGCTGGGCTGGTCTGGTAGGGGCTGGGCTGGGCTAGGCTGGTCTTGTAGGGGCTGGTCTGGTCTGGGAGGCTGGGCTGGTCTGTTAGGGGCTGGGGTGGGCTGGGCTGGTCTGGTCTGGGCTGGTCTGGTAGGGGCTGGGCTGGTCTGGTAGGGGCTGGGCTGGTCTGGTAGGGGCTGGGCTGGTCTGGTAGGGGCTGGGCTGGGCTGGTCTGGTAGGGGCTGGGCTGGTCTGGTAGGGGCTGGGCTGGTCTGGTAGGGGCTGGTCTGGTAGGGGCTGGTCTGGTAGGGGCTGGGCTGGGCTGGTCTGGTAGGGGCTGGGCTGGTCTGGTAGGGGCTGGGCTGGTCTGGTAGGGTCTGGGCTGGTCTGGTAGGGTGTGGTCTGGTCTGGTAGGGGCTGGGCTGGTCTGGTAGGGGCTGGGCTGGTCTGGTAGGGTCTGGGCTGGTCTGGTAGGGTGTGGTCTGGTCTGGTAGGGGCTGGGCTGGTCTGGTAGGGTCTGGGCTGGTCTGGTAGGGTGTGGTCTGGTCTGGTAGGGGCTGGGCTGGTCTGGTAGGGGCTGGGCTGGGCTGGTCTGGTAGGGGCTGGGCTGGTCTGGTCTGGTAGGGGCTGGGCTGGTCTGGTAGGGGCTGGGCTGGTCTGGTAGTGGCTGGGCTGGTCTGGTAGGGTGTGGTCTGGTCTGGTAGCGGCTGGGCTGGTCTGGTAGGGGCTGGGCTGGGCTGGTCTGGTAGGGGCTGGTCTGGGCTGGTAGGGGCTGGTCTGGTAGGGGCTGGTAGGGGCTGGTAGGGGCTGGTCTGGTCTGGTAGGGGCTGGTCTGGTAGGGGCTGGGCTGGTCTGGTAGGGGCTGGTCTGGTCTGGTAGGGGCTGGTCTGGTAGGGGCTGGGCTGGTCTGGTAGGGGCTGTGCTGGTCTGGTAGGGGCTGGTCTGGTCTGGTAGGGGCTGGGCTGGTCTGGTAGGGGCTGGTCTGGTCTGGTCTGGGCTGGTCTGGTCTGGTCTGGTCTGGTCTGGTAGGGGCTGGTCTGGTCTGGTCTGGTCTGGTAGGGGCTGGGCTGGGCTGGTCTGGTAGGGGCTGGGCTGGTCTGGTAGGGGCTGGGCTGGTCTGGTAGGGTCTGGGCTGGTCTGGTAGGGTGTGGTCTGGTCTGGTAGGGGCTGGGCTGGTCTGGTAGGGTCTGGGCTGGTCTGGTAGGGTGTGGTCTGGTCTGGTAGGGGCTGGGCTGGTCTGGTAGGGGCTGGGCTGGGCTGGTCTGGTAGGGGCTGGGCTGGTCTGGTCTGGTAGGGGCTGGGCTGGTCTGGTAGGGGCTGGGCTGGTCTGGTAGTGGCTGGGCTGGTCTGGTAGGGTGTGGTCTGGTCTGGTAGCGGCTGGGCTGGTCTGGTAGGGGCTGGGCTGGTCTGGTAGGGGCTGGTCTGGGCTGGTAGGGGCTGGTCTGGTAGGGGCTGGTAGGGGCTGGTAGGGGCTGGTCTGGTCTGGTAGGGGCTGGTCTGGTAGGGGCTGGGCTGGTCTGGTAGGGGCTGGGCTGGTCTGGTAGGGGCTGGTCTGGTCTGGTAGGGGCTGGTCTGGTAGGGGCTGGGCTGGTCTGGTAGGGGCTGTGCTGGTCTGGTAGGGGCTGGTCTGGTCTGGTAGGGGCTGGGCTGGTCTGGTAGGGGCTGGTCTGGTCTGGTCTGGGCTGGTCTGGTCTGGTCTGGTCTGGTCTGGTAGGGGCTGGTCTGGTCTGGTCTGGTCTGGTAGGGGCTGGTCTGGTCTGGTCTGGTAGGGGCTGGGCTGGTCTGGTCTGGTAGGGGTTGGTCTGGTCTGGTCTGGTCTGGTAGGGGCTGGTCTGGGCTGGTCTGGTCTGGTAGGGGCTGGGCTGGTCTGGTAGGGGCTGGGCTGGTCTGGTAGGGGCTGGTCTGGTCTAGTAGGGGCTGGGCTGGTCTGTTAGGCCCTGGGCTGGTATGGTAGGGGCTGGGCTGGTCTGGTAGGGGCTGGGCTGGTCTGGTAGGGGCTGGGCTGGTCTGGTAGGGGCTGGGCTGGGCTGGTAGGGGCTGGGCTGGTCTGGTCTGGTCTGGTAGGGGCTGGGCTGGTCTGGTAGGGGCTGGGCTGGGCTAGGCTGGTCTGGTAGGGGCTGGTCTGGTCTGGGAGGCTGGGTTGGTCTGGTAGGGGCTGGGCTGGGCTGGTCTGGTCTGGGCTGGTCTGGTAGGGGCTGGGCTGGTCTGGTAGGGGCTGGGCTGGTCTGGTCTGGTAGGGGCTGGGGTGGTCTGGTAGGGGCTGGGCTGGGCTGGTCTGGTAGGGGCTTGTCTGGTCTGGTAGGGGCTGGGCTGGTCTGGTAGGGGCTGGTCTGGTAGGGGCTGGTCTGGTAGGGGCTGGTCTGGTCTGGTAGGGGCTGGGCTGGTCTGGTAGGGGCTGGGCTGGTCTGGTCTGGTAGGGGCTGGGCTGGTCTGGTAGGGGCTGGGCTGGTCTGGGAGGGGCTGGGCTGGTCTGGTAGGGGCTGGGCTGGTCTGGTAGGGTCTGGGCTGGTCTGGTATGGTAGGGGCTGGTCTGGTCTGGTAGGGGCTGGGCTGGTCTGGTAGGGGCTGGGCTGGTCTGGTATGGTAGGGGCTGGGCTGGTCTGGTAGGGGCTGGGCTGGTCTGGTAGGGGCTGGGCTGGTCTGGTAGGGGCTGGGCTGGGCTGGTAGGGGCTGGCCTGGTCTGGTCTGGTAGGGGCTGGTCTGGTCTGGTAGGGGCTGGGCTGGGCTGGGCTGGTCTGGTAGGGGCTGGGCTGGTCTGGTAGGGGCTGGGCTGGTATGGTAGGGGCTGGGCTGGTCTGGTAGGCCCTGGGCTGGTATGGTAGGGGCTGGGCTGGTCTGGTAGGGGCTGGGCTGGTCTGGTAGGGGCTGGGCTGGACTGGTCTGGTAGGGGCTGGTCTGGTCTGGTAGGGGCTGGGCTGGGCTGGGCTGGTCTGGTAGGGGCTGGGCTGGTCTGGTAGGGGCTGGGCTGGTATGGTAGGGGCTGGGCTGGTCTGGTAGGGGCTGGGCTGGTCTGGTAGGGGCTGGGCTGGTCTGGTAGGGGCTGGGCTGGTCTGGTAGGGGCTGGGCTGGTCTGGTAGGGGCTGGGCTGGTCTGGTAGGGGCTGGTCTTGTCTGGTAGGGGCTGGGCTGGTCTGGTAGTGGCTGGTCTGGTTTGGTAGGGGCTGGGCTGGGCTGGTCTGGGCTGGTCTGGTAGGGGCTGGGCTGGGCTGGTCTGGTAGGGGCTGGGCTGGTCTGGTAGGCCCTGGGCTGGTATGGTAGGGGCTGGGCTGGTCTGGTAGGGGCTGGGCTGGTCTGGTAGGGGCTGGGCTGGTCTGGTAGGGGCTGGTCTGGTCTGGTAGGGGCTGGGCTGGGCTGGTCTGGTAGGGGCTGGGCTGGTCTGGTAGGTGCTGGGCTGGTATGGTAGGGGCTGGGCTGGTCTGGTAGGGGCTGGGCTGGGCTGGTAGGGGCTGGGCTGGTCTGGTAGGGGCTGGGCTGGTATGGTAGGGGCTGGGCTGGGCTGGTCTGGTAGGGGCTGGGCTGGTGTGGTAGGGGCTGGGCTGGTCTGGTAGGGTCTGGGCTGGTATGGGCTGGTCTGGGCTGGGCTGGGCTGGTCTGGTAGGGGCTGGGCTGGGCTGTTCTGGTAGGGGCTGGGCTGGTCTGGTAGGGGCTGGGCTGGTAGGGGCTGGCCTGGGCTGGGCTGGGCTGGGCATGTCTGGTCTGGTAGGGGCTGGGCTGGTCTGGTAGGGGCTGGGCTGGTCTGGTCTGGTAGGGGCTGGGCTGGGCTGGTATGGTAGTGGCTGGGCTGGTCTGGTCTGGTAGGGTCTGGGCTGGTCTGGTCTGGTCAGGTCTGAGCTGGTATGGTCTGGGCTGGTATGTTCTGGTCTGGTATGGTCTGGGCTGGTCTGGGTTGGGCTGGTCTGGTCTGGTCTGGTAGGGTCTAGGCTGGTCTGGGTTGGTCTGGGCTGGTCTGGGTTGGGCTGGTCTAGGCTGGGTTGGTCTGGTCTAGGCTGGGTTGGTCTGGGTTCAAAAATTACCAACAAACAAAGTAGCAGAAAATTCATTACATTACAGTTACATTTCATCACATCACATCAAATGGGGCGGCAGGGTAGCCTAGTGGTTAGAGTGGAGGGGCGGCAGGGTAGACTAGTGGTTAGAGTGGAGGGGCGGCAGGGTAGCCTAGTGATTAGAGTGGAGGGGCGGCAGGGTATCCTAGTGGTTAGAGTGGAGGGGCGGCAGGGTAGCCTAGTGGTTAGAGTGGAGGGGCGGCAGGGTAGCCTAGTGGTTAGAGTGGAGGGGCGGCAGGGTAGCCTAGTGGTTAGAGTGGAGGGGCGGCAGGGTAGCCTAGTGGTTAGAGTGGAGGGGCGGCAGGGTAGCCTAGTGGTTAGAGTGGAGAGGCGGTAGGTAGACTAGTGGTTAGAGTAGAGGGGCAGGGTAGCCTAGTGGTTAGAGTGGAGGGGCAGGGTAGCCTAGTGGTTAGAGTGGAGGGGTGGCAGGGTAGCCTAGTGTTAGAATGGAGGGGCGGCAGGGTAGCCTAGTGGTTAGAATGGAGGGGCGGCAGGGTGGCCTAGTGGTTAGAGTGGAGGGGCGGCAGGGTAGCCAAGTGGTTAGAGTGGGGGGGCGGCAGGTAGCCTAGTGGTTAGAGTGGAGGGGCGGCAGGGTAGCCTAGTGGTTAGAGTGGAGGGGCGGCAGGGTAGCCTAGTGGTTAGAGTGGAGGGGCGGCAGGGTAGCCTAGTGGTTAGAGTGGAGGGGCGGCAGGGTAGCCAAGTGGTTAGAGTGGAGGGGCGGCAGGTAGCCTAGTGGTTAGAGTGGAGGGGCGGCAGGGTAGCCTATTGGTTAGAGTGGAGGTACGGCAGGGTAGCCTAGTGGTTAGAGTGGAGGGGCGGCAGGGTAGCCTAGTGGTTAGAGTGGAGGGGCGGCAGGGTAGCCTAGTGGTTAGAGTGGAGGGGCGGCAGGGTAGCCTAGTTGTTAGAGTGGAGGGGCGGCAGGGTAGCCTAGTGGTCACAGCGGTGGACCAGTAACCGATAGGTTGCAAGTTCAAATCCCCAAGCTGACAAGGTACAAATCTGTCGTTCTGCCCCCTGAACAAGGCAGTTAACCCACTGTTCCCCGGTAGAACGTCATTGAAACTAAGAAGTTGTTCTTAACTGACCTGCCTAGTTCAATAAAGGTAAAAAAACATCACATTACATTTGGTCGACCGTTTGCTCACCTAGTGGGAGGACAGAAGTAATATATTATCGAAAAGGAAACATTAATTCAGGACCAATGTAGTGAATACAGACAAAATATTAGTGCGTCCCAAGTGACACCCTATTCCCTAGGGTTAATTTGTAACTAAACCAGGATGTTGTTTAATAAATGGACAGCCTGACAGGGAGATTCATTATACAGCTGATGGATCGGTTTTGGTATTGATTAGCTAAACACAGGGTTTTACCTGCCGATCGATCAGAGAGCTGATGAATCATAATCTTCGTTTATTATTCCGTATGAATGTTACGCCGTAGAAAGGAGAAACGGCTTCCCGAAGAGAAGCTAAAGATGTCATCATGGCTAAAGAATGGACGTGGGCCTCCCAAGCCCTCCATTATAACTCATACAGAGAGACAGTCCAAGGGTGTATCCCAAATGGCAACATATTCATTATTTAACGCACTACGTTTTTAACCAAAGCCCTATGGCTCTGAATAGGGTGCCATTTGGGAAGTAGATATTTCTAATGACATTTTTTTACCCGACCAAGTAAGGAGAGGTAAGAATCCTCCACACCTGTTTCAGCATGTTGATTTACTATGAATCATTTGGAAGTGCTGTGTAGTCCTGGCGGCCGATAATGACGGCGATCACACCTTCGCTGTTCAGAAAACTGATCAAGGAAATTAAACATCTGTATCTGAAAGGCAACGAAGGTAAAAAATGGAACAAGTGTTGACCAATAAGCTCCGCATATATAAATGAGAGAGAGAGAGAGAGAGAGAGAGAGAGAGAGAGAGACAGAGAGAGAGAGAGAGAGGGGGAGAGAGACAGAGAGAGAGAGAGACAGAGAGAGAGAGAGAGACACAGAGAGAGGGAGACAGAGAGAGAGAGAGAGAGAGACAGAGAGAGAGACAGAGACAGAGAGAGAGTGTCCCAGGTGGGACTAGACAATTAGAGACAGAGAGAGAGAGAGAGAGAGAGACAGAGACAGAGGAAAGAATTAACAAAAAAACAGAGCAAACGAGAATGCTATTTGGCCCTACACAGAGAGTACACAGCGGCAGAATTCCTGACCACTGTGACTGACCCAAAATTAAGGAAAGCTTTGACTATGTACAGACTCAGCGAGCATAGCCTTGCTATTGAGAAAGGCCGCCGTAGGCAGACATGGCTCTCAAGAGAAGACAGGCTATGTGCTCACTGCCCACAAAATGAGGTGGAAACTGAGCTGCACTTCCTAACCTCCTGCCAAATGTATGAACATATTAGAGACACATATTTCCCTCAGATTACACAGATCCACAAAGAATTTGAAAACAAATCCAATTTTGAAAACCTCTCATATCTCTATTCCACAGTGTGCCATCAGAGCAGCAAGATTTGTGACCTGTTGCCACGAGAAAAGGGCAACCAGTGAAGAACACGCACCATTGTAAATACAATCCATATTTATGTTTATTTATTTTATCTTGTGTCCTTTACCATTTGTACATTGTTAAAACTCTCTATATATAATGACATTTGTAATGTCTTTATTGTTTAGAAACTTCTGTATGTGTGATTAATTTTTATTGTTTATTTCACTTTATATATTATCTACCTTACTTGCTTTGGCAATGTTAACACATGTTTCCCATGCCAATAAAGCCCTTGAATTTAATTGAATTGACAGAGAGAGAGACAGAGAGAGAGTGTCCCAGGTGGGACTAGACAATTATAGACAGAGAGAGAGAGAGAGAGACAGAGAGACAGAGAGACAGAGAGAGTATAGAAGGAAGTAGAACAGATCTATATCTCTGGTATGGTACATCTATAGAGAAGGAAACAGGACAGATATATAACTCCGGTATGGTACATCTATAGAGAAGGAAACAGGACAGATATATAACTCTGGTATGGTACATCTATAGAGAAGGAAACAGGACAGATCTATATCTCTGGTATGTTACATCTATAGAGAAGGAAACAGGACAGATCTATACACTGTATATACAAAAGTATGTGGACACCCCTTTAAATTAGTGGATTCGGCAATTTCAGCCACACCCGTTGCTGACAGGTGTATAAAATCGAGCACACAGCCATGCAATCTCCATAGACAAACATTAGCAGTAGAAAGGCCTTACTGAAGAGCTCAGTGACTTTCAACGTGGCACCGTCATTTCCAACCAGTCAGTTCATCAAATGTCTGCTCTGCTCGGGCTGCCCCCGGTCAACTGTAAGTGCTGTTATTGTGAAGTGGAAACTTTTAGGAGCAACAACGACTCAGCGGTGAAGTGATTCGCCACACAAGCTCACAGAAAGTTATCGTCGAGTGTTGAAGCGCATAGCGCGTAAAAATCGTCAGTCCCGAGTTCCAAACTGCCTCTGGAAGCAACGTCAGCACAAGAACTGTTCGTTGGAAGCTTCATGAAATGGGTTTCCGTGGCCGAGCAGCCGCACACAAGCCTAAGATCACCATGCACAATGCCAAGCATCTGCCATTTGGCCTCTTGTCTAAAGCAGTGCACTACGTTGAGAATAGTGTGCCATTTGGGATGCAGGCTTTTACTGTGATGGAACACTCACTATGAAGCGGTCTTCTCAGACAAACAAACACACCAACATGTTTTGTTTATTTTCCTCTCCAAAGGAAAAGACAGAGCTGAGCTGTCAACAGTGATCCATGTCTAGAACCCAGTCAAGACAAGCCCTGTGAGACCATCTAGATCTCTCTACTGTTTGTAGCTAATAAAGGACACCTGGGATGTCTCTCTCTCTCTCTCTCTCTCTCTCTCTCTCTCTCTCTCTCTCTCTCTCTCTCTCTCTCTCTCTCTCTCTCTCTCTCTCTCGCTCTCTCTCTCTCGTCCCATCTGGGACGCGGGGTGTCTGGGGTGTCTTGACGGTGACATTGCTGCTATTGACAGGTTCCTCTGCTCTGTTCTGAGAGAATTTCAGAAAATGGATACACTGAGTTGAGATGGATGAGAGCTCATCATTGTCTGTCCCTTAGAGCACCAGGCCCTGGTGTGTGTGCGTACATGCGAGTGTGTGTGTGTGTGTGCGTGCCTACTGGGCTGAATTTAAACCAAATGTGGCCTATAAATCTAACCTGCTGCTCAGGGCTACCTAATGGAAACTAATAGACAGCTTCAGAATGGAGCCATCCATTATCATCCCTCTTCTGTTCAATCCATTCTCCTCCCTGTTCTGTTCATGCCATTCTGTTCTGTCCTGTTTCCATCCATTCTGTCCTGATTCCAGCCATTATGTTCTGTTTCTCTCCATTCTCTCCTGTTTCCATCTATTCTGTTCTGTCCTGTACTGTTTCCATCTACTCTGTTCTGTTTCTTGCCATTCTATTCTGTTTCCAACCATTCTGTCCTGTTTCTTGCCATTCTGTTTTGTTTCTGTCACGCCCTGGCCTTAGTTATCTTTGTTTTCTTTATTATTTTGGTTAGGCCAGGGTGTGATATGGGGTATTTATGTGTTTGGTCTGGTCTAGGGGTGTTGTATGTTAATGGGACTGTTTCCTTTCTAGGTAGTTTTGTATGTCTATGGTTGCCTAGATTGGTTGTCTCAGATTGGGAACCATATTTAGGCAGTCATGTTCTGTGGGTATTTTGTGGGTGATTGTCTTCTGTCGTTGTGTCATTGCACCAGATAGGACTGTTTCGGTTTTCACTTTTGTTATTTTGTAGTGTTCTCGTTTAGCGTCGATATTAAAGATGTTGAACACTAACCTCGCTGCATTTTGGTCCTCTCCTTCAGCAGAAGAAAGCCGTTACAGTTTCCATCTATTCTGTCCTGATTCCACCCATTCTGTCCTGATTCCACCCATTCTGTCCTGATTCCATCCATTCTGTCCTGATTCCATCCATTCTGTCCTGATTCAATCCATTCTGTCCTGATTCCATCCATTCTGTCCTGATTCCATCCATTCTGTCCTGATTCCATCCATTCTGTCCTGATTCAATCCATTCTGTCCTGATTCAAATCCATTCTGTCCTGATTCAATCCATTCTGTCCTGATTCCATCCATTCTGTCCTGATTCAATCCATTCTGTCCTGATTCAATCCATTCTGTCCTGATTCAATCCATTCTGTCCTGATTCCATCCATTCTGTCCTGATTCCATCTATTCTGTCCTGATTCCATCCATTCTGTCCTGATTCCATCCATTCTGTCCTGATTCCATCCATTCTGTCCTGATTCAATCCATTCTGTCCTGATTCCATGCATTCGGATCTGTTTCCACCTATTCTGTCCGGTTTACATCCATTCTGTCCTGATTCAAGCCATTCTGTCCTGATTCAATCCATTCTCTCCTGACTCAAACCATTCTGTCCTGATTCCATCCATTCTGTCCTGATTCAATCCATTCTGTCCTGTTTCCATCCATTCTGTCCTGATTCCATCCATTCTGTCCTGACTCAAACCATTCTGTCCTGATTCAATCCATTCTGTCCTGATTCAATCCATTCTGTCCTGATTCCATCCATTCTGTCCTGATTCCATCCATTCTGTCCTGATTCCATCCATTCTGTCCTGTTTCCATCCATTCTGTCCTGATTCCATCCATTCTGTCCTGACTCAAACCATTCTGTCCTGATTCAATCCATTCTGTCCTGATTCAATCCATTCTGTCCTGATTCCATCCATTCTGTCCTGATTCCATCCATTCTGTCCTAATTCCATCCATTCTGTCCTGTTTCCATCCATTCTGTCCTGATTCTTTCCATTCTGTCCTGACTCAAACCATTCTGTCCTGATTCAATCCATTCTGTCCTGATTCAATCCATTCTGTCCTGATTCCATCCATTCTGTCCTGATTCCATCTATTCTGTCCTGATTCCATCCATTCTGTCCTGATTCTTTCCATTCTGTCCTGACTCAAACCATTCTGTCCTGATTCAATCCATTCTGTCCTGATTCAATCCATTCTGTCCTGATTCCATCCATTCTGTCCTGATTCAATCCATTCTGTCCTGATTCAATCCATTCTGTCCTGATTCCATCCATTCTGTCCTGATTCAATCCATTCTGTCCTGATTCAATCCATTCTGTCCTGATTCCATCCATTCTGTCCTGATTCAATCCATTCGGATCTGTTTCCACCTATTCTGTCCGGTTTCCATCCATTCTGTCCTGATTCCATCCATTCTGTCCTGTTTCCATCCATTCTGTTCTGTCCTGTTTCCATCCATTCTGTTCTGTCCTGTTTCCAACCATTCTGTCCTGTTTCCATCCATTCTGTTCTGTCCTGTTTCCATCCATTCTGTTCTGTTTCCCAGGTTAATAAGTTGTGACTTCTGTTCTCCATTGTGCTGAAGACAGCTGTCGAGGGTTTTACAGCCAGGTTATAGCACTGGGGAGAAGGACTTGGGGTGTTAGCTGTATCATGGTATATATGTAGGCTATCTGAAGGTTATTCCCAGACATGTACAGACAATTTAATTGTCGGCTTATGCCGATGATGTAACAGTGTTTATGAAAGGGGAGGGAGATATAGCAGGGCTTTAGAGTTGTTTGAGGGGGCAGCATCAGCTATGGTGAACTGGGAGAAGAGTGAGAGTCTGATTGTGGGGAAATGGGTCAGAGCAGGATCTCCTAGTCTACCTGGGGGGGTTACAGTGGGTCAGAGCAGGATCTCCTAGTCTACCTGGGGGGGTTACAGTGGGTCAGAGCAGGATCTCCTAGTCTACCTGGGGGGTTACAGTGGGTCAGAGCAGGATCTCCTAGTCTACCTGGGGGGTTACAGTGGGTCAGAGCAGGATCTCCTAGTCTACCTGGGCGGGTTACAGTGGGTCAGAGCAGGATCTCCTAGTCTACCTGGGGGGGTTACAGTGGGTCAGAGCAGGATCTTCTAGTCTACCTGGGGGGGTTACAGCAGGTCAGAGCAGGATCTTCTAGTCTACCTGGGGGGTTACAGCAGGTCAGGGCAGGATCTCCTAGTCTACCTGGGGGGTTACAGTGGGTCAGAGCAGGATCTCCTAGTCTACCTGGGGGGTTACAGTGGGTCAGAGCAGGATCTTCTAGTCTACCTGGGGGGGTTACAGTGGGTCAGAGCAGGATCTTCTAGTCTACCTGGGGGGTTACAGTGGGTCAGAGCAGGATCTTCTAGTCTACCTGGGGGGTTACAGTGGGTCAGAGCAGGATCTTCTAGTCTACCTGGGGGGTTACAGTGGGTCAGAGCAGGATCTCCTAGTCTACCTGGGGGGTTACAGTGGGTCAGAGCAGGATCTTCTAGTCTACCTGGGGGGGTTACAGTGGGTCAGAGCAGGATCTCCTAGTCTACCTGGGGGGTTACAGTGGGTCAGAGCAGGATCTCCTAGTCTACCTGGGGGGGTTACAGTGGGTCAGAGCAGGATCTTCTAGTCTACCTGGGGGTTACAGTGGGTCAGAGCAGGATCTCCTAGTCTACCTGGGGGGTTACAGTGGGTCAGAGCAGGATCTCCTAGTCTACCTGGGGGGTTACAGTGGGTCAGAGCAGGATCTTCTAGTCTACCTGGGGGTTACAGCAGGTCAGAGCAGGATCTCCTAGACTACCTGGGGGGGTTACAGTGGTTCAGAGCAGGATCTCCTAGTCTACCTGGGGGTTACAGTGGGTCAGAGCAGGATCTCCTAGTCTACCTGGGGGGTTACAGTGGGTCAGAGCAGGATCTTCTAGTCTACCTGGGGGTTACAGCAGGTCAGAGCAGGATCTCCTAGTCTACCTGGGGGGGTTACAGTGGGTCAGAGCAGGATCTCCTAGTCTACCTGGGGGGGTTACAGTGGGTCAGAGCAGGATCTTCTAGTCTACCTGGGGGTTACAGCAGGTCAGAGCAGGATCTCCTAGTCTACCTGGGGGGGGGGGGGGTTACAGTGGGTCAGAGCAGGATCTCCTAGTCTACCTGGGGGTTACAGTGGGTCAGAGCCGGATCTCCTAGTCTACCTGGGGAGTTACAGTGGGTCAGAGCAGGATCTCCTAGTCTACCTGGGGGGTTACAGTGGGTCAGAGCAGGATCTCCTAGTCTACCTGGGGGGGTTACAGTGGGTCAGAGCAGGATCTCCTAGTCTACCTGGGGGGGTTACAGTGGGTCAGAGCCGGATCTCCTAGTCTACCTGGGGGGGTTACAGTGGGTCAGAGCAGGATCTCCTAGTCTACCTGGGGGGGTTACAGTGGGTCAGAGCAGGATCTCCTAGTCTACCTGGGGGGGGGGGGTTACAGTGGGTCAGAGCAGGATCTCCTAGTCTACCTGGGGAGTTACGCTGGGTAAGAGTAGGGATGCAGTTATTTGGGATGTTCTTGGGGACCTTAGGATAGTTTCAGGATAGAAATCAGGAGGTTGGTGGACGAGGTTGCGGCTCAGTTGTCTAAATGCCAGTGGTTTTAGCCACTGTTTCACAACCCACATGTGACGGTTTTCTTCCTGGGAAGGAGAGGAGGACCAAAATGCAGCGTGGTTATTTAGAAACATCTTTAATGAAAGATGAAAACGTGAACAAAATAAGAAACCGTGGAAAAACCGAAACGGTCCTAACTGGTGCAAAACACTGAGACAGGAACAATCATCCACGAAACACTCAATGAATATGGCTGCCTAAATATGGTTCCCAATCAGAGACAACGATAAACACCTGCCTCTGATTGAGAACCACTCCAGGCAACCATAGACTTTCCTGGACAACTACACTGAACACAACCCCATAAATCTAATTAACCTCTAGACAAGACGAAACACAATAAATCACCCATGTCAAACCCTGGCCTAACCAAAATAATAAAGAAAGCACAGATAACTAAGGTCAGCGCGTGACACCACTCATCCAGATCAGAGTGCTGGCCCCTGCCAGCTTGCGGGCCAGGCTTGTGAGAGCGGGTTGGGGGACCTGGAAGAAGAGGCTGGGTGGAATTCTGTCAGCGATATGGTGTAGGCTGCTGCACCTGGAGGTGGAAGGGGTCTGTGCTGTACTACCGGGCTCGTTCAGAGAGTTGCAAAAGAGTAGGCAGAGACTGGACCGTCTAATAACACTAACCTGCCTCCTTTCACCATTGCTGGCGCTGCAGAGGAACACCAGGAGGGCAAAAAGGATCTGTACATGGAGGCTGTGGAGGTGGCTGTGAAGAGAAAGACCATCTGCTGAGGGCAACGGGTTGGCCTGGGGGGCTTGGGACCAAGCTCTTCTCTGAGAGGATGTTGGTGCTCCCTGAATAAGCCTCTCATAGAGAAGTGTACTGCTGATCTATAGTGGAGGATGATTCACATCGCTATTAACAGGTATGTGTCTCACCTTGATCCGTCAGTGGGGAGCGTGTGTCGTTGGGAGGAAACAGTGTAGTGGGGAGCGTGTGTCGTGGGGAGGAAACAGTGCAGTGGGGAGTGTGTGTCGTGGGGAGGAAACAGTGTGGTGGGGAGCGTGTGTCGTTGGGAGGAAACAGTGTAGTGGGGAGCGTGTGTCGTGGGGAGGAAACAGTGTAGTGGGGAGCGTGTGTCGTGGGGAGGAAACAGTGCAGTGGGGAGTGTGTGTCGTGGGGAGGAAACAGTGTGGTGGGGAGCGTGTGTCGTGGGGAGGAAACAGTGCAGTGGGGAGTGTGTGTCGTGGGGAGGAAACAGTGTGGTGGGGAGCGTGTGTCGTTGGGAGGAAACAGTGTAGTGGGGAGCGTGTGTCGTGGGGAGGAAACAGTGCAGTGGGGAGCGTGTGTCGTGGGGAGGAAACAGTGCAGTGGGGAGCGTGTGTCGTGGGGAGGAAACAGTGCAGTGGGGAGTGTGTGTCGTGGGGAGGAAACAGTGTGGTGGGGAGCGTGTGTCGTTGGGAGGAAACAGTGTAGTGGGGAGCGTGTGTCATAGGGAGGAAATAGTGCAGTGGGGAGCGTGTGTCGTGGGGAGGAAACAGTGTGGTGGGGAGCGTGTGTCGTTGGGAGGAAACAGTGTAGTGGGGAGCGTGTGTCGTGGGGAGGAAACAGTGCAGTGGGGAGCGTGTGTCGTGGGGAGGAAACAGTGCAGTGGGGAGCGTGTGTCGTGGGGAGGAAACAGTGCAGTGGGGAGTGTGTGTCGTGGGGAGGAAACAGTGTGGTGGGGAGCGTGTGTCGTTGGGAGGAAACAGTGTAGTGGGGAGCGTGTGTCATAGGGAGGAAATAGTGCAGTGGGGAGCGTGTGTCGTGGGGAGGAAACAGTGCAGTGGGGAGCGTGTGTCGTGGGGAGGAAACAGTGAAGTGGGGAGCGTGTGTCGTGGGAGGAAACAGTGTGGTGGGGAGCGTGTGTCGTTGGGAGGAAACAGTGTAGTGGGGAGCGTGTGTCATAGGGAGGAAACAGTGCAGTGGGGAGCGTGTGTCGTGGGGAGGAAACAGTGCAGTGGGGAGCGTGTGTCGTGGGGAGGAAACAGTGAAGTGGGGAGCGTGTGTCGTGGGAGGAAACAGTGTAGTGGGGAGCGTGTGTCGTGGGGAGGAAACAGTGTAGTGGTGAGCGTGTGTCGTGGGGAGGAAATAGTGTAGTGGGGAGCGTGTGTCGTGGGCAGGAAACAGTGTAGTGGGGAGCGTGTGTCGTGGGGAGGATACAGTGTATTGGGGAGCGTGTGTTGTGGGGAGGATACAGTGTAGTGGGGAGCGTGTGTCGTGGGGAGGAAACAGTGCAGTGGGGAGCGTGTGTCGTGGGGAGGAAACAGTGTAGTGGGGAGCGTGTGTCGTGGGGAGGAAACAGTGCAGTGGGGAGCGTGTGTCGTGGGGAGGAAACAGTGTAGTGGGGAGCGTGTGTCGTGGGGAGGAAACAGTGTAGTGGGGAGCGTGTGTCGTGGGGAGGAAACAGTGCAGTGGGGAGCGTGTGTCGTGGGGAGGAAACAGTGTAGTGGGGAGCGTGTGTCGTTGGGAGGAAACAGTGCAGTGGGGAGCGTGTGTCGTGGGGAGGAAACAGTGCAGTGGGGAGCGTGTGTTGTGGGGAGGAAACAGTGCAGTGGGGAGCGTGTGTTGTGGGGAGGAAACAGTGCAGTGGGGAGCGTGTGTCGTGGGGAGGAAACAGTGCAGTGGGGAGCGTGTGTCATAGGGAGGAAACAGTGTAATGGGGAGCGTGTGTCGTGGGGAGGATACAGTGTAGTGGGGAGCGTGTGTCGTGGGGAGGAAACAGTGCAGTGTGGAGCCTGTGTCGTGGGGAGGAAACAGTGTAGTGGGGAGCGTGTGTCGTGGGGAGGAAACAGTGAAGTGGGGAATGTGTGTCGTGGGGAGGAAACAGTGTGGTGGGGAGCGTGTGTCGTTGGGAGGAAACAGTGTAGTGGGGAGCGTGTGTCGTGGGGAGGAAACAGTGTACTGGGGAGCGTGTGTCGTGGGGAGGAAACAGTGTAGTGGGGAGCGTGTGTCGTTGGGAGGAAACAGTGTAGTGGGGAGCGTGTGTCGTTGGGAGGAAACAGTGCAGTGGGGAGCGTGTGTTGTGGGGAGGAAACAGTGCAGTGGGGAGCGTGTGTCGTGGGGAGGAAACAGTGTAGTGGGGAGCGTGTGTCGTGGGGAGGAAACAGTGTAGTGGGGAGCGTGTGTCGTGGGGAGGAAACAGTGTAGTGGGGTGCGTTTGTCGTGGGGAGGAAACAGTGTAGTGGGGAGCGTGTGTCGTGGGGAGGAAACAGTGTAGTGGGGAGCGTGTGTTGTGGGGAGGAAACAGTGTAGTGGGGAGCGTGTGTCGTTGGGAGGAAACAGTGCAGTGGGGAGCGTGTGTCGTGGGGAGGAAACAGTGTAGTGGAGAGCGTGTGTCGTGGGGAGGAAACAGTGTAGTGGGGAGCGTGTGTCGTGGGGAGGAAACAGTGTAGTGGGGAGCGTGTGTCGTGGGGAGGAAACAGTGCAGTGGGGAGCGTGTGTCGTGGGGAGGAAACAGTGTAGTGGGGAGCGTGTGTTGTGGGGAGGAAACAGTGCAGTGGGGAGCGTGTGTCGTGGGAGGAAACAGTGCAGTGGGGAGCGTGTGTTGTGGGGAGGAAACAGTGCAGTGGGGAGCGTGTGTCGTGGGGAGGAAACAGTGTAGTGGTGAGCGTGTGTCGTGGGGAGGAAACAGTGTAGTGGTGAGCGTGTGTCGTGGGGAGGAAACAGTGAAGTGGGGAGCGTGTGTCGTGGGGAGGAAACAGTGCAGTGGGGAGCGTGTGTCGTGGGGAGGAAACAGTGTAATGGGGAGCGTGTGTCGTGGGGAGGAAACAGTGCAGTGGGGAGCGTGTGTCATAGGGAGGAAACAGTGTAATGGGGAGCGTGTGTCGTGGGGAGGATACAGTGTAGTGGGGAGCGTGTGTCGTGGGGAGGAAACAGTGCAGTGTGGAGCCTGTGTCGTGGGGAGGAAACAGTGTAGTGGGGAGCGTGTGTCGTGGGGAGGAAACAGTGTAGTGGGGAATGTGTGTCGTGGGGAGGAAACAGTGTGGTGGGGAGCGTGTGTCGTTGGGAGGAAACAGTGTAGTGGGGAGCGTGTGTCGTGGGGAGGAAACAGTGTACTGGGGAGCGTGTGTCGTGGGGAGGAAACAGTGTAGTGGGGAGCGTGTGTCGTTGGGAGGAAACAGTGTAGTGGGGAGCGTGTGTCGTTGGGAGGAAACAGTGTAGTGGGGAGCGTGTGTTGTGGGGAGGAAACAGTGTAGTGGGGAGCGTGTGTCGTTGGGAGGAAACAGTGCAGTGGGGAGCGTGTGTCGTGGGGAGGAAACAGTGTAGTGGAGAGCGTGTGTCGTGGGGAGGAAACAGTGTAGTGGGGAGCGTGTGTCGTGGGGAGGAAACAGTGTAGTGGGGAGCGTGTGTCGTGGGGAGGAAACAGTGCAGTGGGGAGCGTGTGTCGTGGGGAGGAAACAGTGTAGTGGGGAGCGTGTGTTGTGGGGAGGAAACAGTGCAGTGGGGAGCGTGTGTCGTGGGAGGAAACAGTGCAGTGGGGAGCGTGTGTTGTGGGGAGGAAACAGTGCAGTGGGGAGCGTGTGTCGTGGGGAGGAAACAGTGTAGTGGGGAGCGTGTGTTGTGGGGAGGAAACAGTGTAGTGGGGAGCGTGTGTCGTGGGAGGAAACAGTGCAGTGGGGAGCGTGTGTTGTTGGGAGGAAACAGTGCAGTGCGGAGCGTGTGTCGTGGGGAGGAAACAGTGCAGTGGGAGCGTGTGTCGTGGGGAGGAAACAATGGGGTGGGGAGCGTGTGTTGTGGGGAGCGTGTGTCGTGGGGAGGAAACAGTTCAGTGGGGAGCATGTGTCGTGGGGAGGAACCAGTGAAGTGGGGAGAGTGTGTCGTGGGGAGGAAACAGTGTAGTGGGGAGCGTGTGTCGTGGGGAGGAAACAGTGTAGTGGGGAGCGTGTGTCGTGGGGAGGAAACAGTGCAGTGGGGAGGAAACAGTGTAGTGGGGAGCATGTGTCGTGGGGAGGAAACAGTGCAGTGGGGAGCGTGTGTCGTGGGGAGGAAACAGTGTGGTGGGGAGCGTGTGTCGTGGGAGGAAACAGTGTAATGGGGAGCGTGTGTCGTGGGGAGGAAACAGTGTTGTGGGGAGCGTGTGTCATAGGGAGGAAACAGTGTAATGGGGAGCGTGTGTCGTGGGGAGGATACAGTGTAGTGGGGAGCGTGTGTCGTGGGGAGGAAACAGTGCAGTGTGGAGCGTGTGTCATAGGGAGGAAACAGTGTAATGGGGAGCGTGTGTCATAGGGAGGAAACAGTGTAATGGGGAGCGTGTGTCGTGGGGAGGAAACAGTGTAGTGAGGAGCGTGTGTCGTGGGAGGAAACAGTGTAGTGAGGAGCGTGTGTCGTGGGAGGAAACAGTGTAGTTGGGAGCGTGTGTCGTGGGGAGGAAACAGTGTAGTGAGGAGCGTGTGTCGTGGGAGGAAACAGTGTAGTGGGGACCGTGTGTCGTGGGGAGGAAACAGTGTAGTGGGGAGCGTGTGTTGTGGGGAGGAAACAGTGCAGTGGGGAGTGTGTGTCGTGGGGAGGCAACAGTGCAGTGGGGAGCGTGTGTCGTGGGGAGGAAACAGTGCAGTGAGGAGCGTGTGTTGTGGGGAGCGTGTGTCGTGGGGAGGAAACAGTGTAATGGGGAGCGTGTGTCGTGGGGAGGAAACAGTGCAGTGGGGAGCGTGTGTCGTGGGGAGGAAACAGTGTAGTGGGGAGCGTGTGTCGTTGGGAGGAAACAGTGCAGTGGGGAGCGTGTGTTGTGGGGAGGAAACAGTGCAGTGGGGAGCGTGTGTCGTGGGGAGGAAACAGTGTAGTGGGGAGCGTGTGTCGTGGGGAGGAAACAGTGTAGTGGGGAGCGTGTGTCGTGGGGAGGAAACAGTGTAGTGGGGAGCGTGTGTCGTGGGGAGGAAACAGTGTAGTGGGGAGCGTGTGTCGTGGGGAGGAAACAGTGCAGTGGGGAGTGTGTGTCGTGGGGAGGAAACAGTGCAGTGGGGAGCGTGTGTCGTGGGGAGGAAACAGTGTAGTGGTGAGCGTGTGTCGTGGGGAGGAAACAGTGTAGTGGGGAGCGTGTGTGGTGGGGAGGAAACAGTGTAGTGGGGTGCGTGTGTCGTGGGGAGGAAACAGTGAAGTGGGGAGCGTGTGTCGTGAGGAGGAAACAGTGTACTGGGGAGCGTGTGTGGTGGGGAGGAAACAGTGTAGTGGGGTGCGTGTGTCGTGGGGAGGAAACAGTGTAGTGGGGAATGAGTGTCGTGGGGAGGAAACAGTGTACTGGGGAGCGTGTGTGGTGGGGAGGAAACAGTGTAGTGGGGTGCGTGTGTCGTGGGGAGGAAACAGTGAAGTGGGGAGCGTGTGTCGTGGGGAGGAAACAGTGTAGTGGGGAGCGTGTGTGGTGGGGAGGAAAGAGTGAAGTGGGGAGCGTGTGTCGTGGGGAGGAAACAGTGTAGTGGGGAGCGTGTGTCGTGGGGAGGAAACAGTGTAGTGGGGAGCGTGTGTCGTGGGGAGGAAACAGTGTAGTGGGGAGCGTGTGTCGTGGGAGGAAACAGTGTAGTGGGGAGCGTGTGTCGTGGGGAGGAAACAGTGTAGTGGGGAGTGTGTGTCGTGGGGAGGAAACAGTGTGGTGGGGAGCGTGTGTCGTGGGGAGGAAACAGTGTAGTGGGGAGCGTGTGTCGTGGGGAGGAAACAGTGTAGTGGGGAGCGTGTGTCGTGGGGAGGAAACAGTGTAGTGGGGAGCCTGTGTCGTGGGGAGGAAACAGTGTAGTGGGGAGTGTGCGTCGTGGGGAGGAAACAGTGTAGTGGGGAGCGTGTGTCGTGGGGAGGAAACAGTGTAGTGGGGAGCGTGTGTCGTGGGGAGGAAACAGTGTAGTGGGGAGCGTGTGTCGTGTGGAGGAAACAGTGTAGTGGGGAGCGTGTGTCGTGGGGAGGAAACAGTGTAGTGGGGAGCGTGTGTCGTGGGGAGGAAACAGTGTAGTGGGGAGCGTGTGTCGTGGGGAGGAAACAGTGTGGTGGGGAGCGTGTGTCGTGGGGAGGAAACAGTGTAGTGGGGAGCGTGTGTCGTGGGGAGGAAACAGTGTAGTGGGGAGCGTGTGTCGTGGGGAGGAAACAGTGTAGTGGGGAGCGTGTGTCGTGGGGAGGAAACAGTGTAGTGGGGAGCGTGTGTCGTGGGGAGGAAACAGTGTAGTGGGGAGTGTGTGTCGTGGGGAGGAAACAGTGTAGTGGGGAGCGTGTGTCGTGGGGAGGAAACAGTGTACTGGGGAGCGTGTGTGGTGGGGAGGAAACAGTGTAGTGGGGTGCGTGTGTCGTGGGGAGGAAACAGTGAAGTGGGGAGCGTGTGTCGTGGGGAGGAAACAGTGTAGTGGAGAGCGTGTGTCGTGGGGAGGAAACAGTGTAATGGGGAGCGTGTGTCGTGGGGAGGAAACAGTGTAGTGGGGAGTGTGTGTCGTGGGGAGGAAACAGTGTAGTGGGGAGCGTGTGTCGTGGGGAGGAAACAGTGAAGTGGGGAGCGTGTGTGGGGTGGAGGAAACAGTGCAGTGGGGAGCGTGTGTCGTGGGGAGGAAACAGTGTAGTGGGGAGCGTGTGTCGTGGGGAGGAAACAGTGTACTGGGGAGCGTGTGTGGTGGGGAGGAAACAGTGTAGTGGGGAGTGTGTGTCGTGGGGAGGAAACAGTGTACTGGGGAGCGTGTGTGGTGGGGAGGAAACATTGTAGTGGGGAGTGTGTGTCGTGGGGAGGAAACAGTGTGGTGGGGAGCGTGTGTCGTGGGGAGGAAACAGTGTAGTGGGGAGCGTGTGTCGTGGGGAGGAAACAGTGTAGTGGGGAGCGTGTATCGTGGGGAGGAAACAGTGTAGTGGGGAGCGTGTGTCGTGGGGAGGAAACAGTGTAGTGGGGAGCGTGTGTGGTGGGGAGGAAACAGTGCAGTGGGGAGCGTGTGTCGTGGGGAGGAAACAGTGCAGTGGGGAGCGTGTGTCATAGGGAGGAAACAGTGTAATGGGGAGCGTGTGTCGTGGGGAGGATACAGTGTAGTGGGGAGCGTGTGTCGTGGGGAGGAAACAGTGCAGTGTGGAGCCTGTGTCGTGGGGAGGAAACAGTGTAGTGGGGAGCGTGTGTCGTGGGGAGGAAACAGTGTAGTGGGGAGCGTGTGTCGTGGGGATGAAACAGTGTAGTGGGGAGCGTGTGTCGTGGGGAGGAAACAGTGTAGTTGGGAGCGTGTGTCGTGGGGAGGAAACAGTGTAGTGGGGAGCGTGTGTCGTGGGGAGGAAACAGTGTAGTTGGGAGCGTGTGTCGTGGGGAGGAAACAGTGTAGTGGGGAGCGTGTGTCGTGGGGAGGAAACAGTGTAGTGGGGAGCGTGTGTCGTGGGGAGGAAACAGTGTAGTGGGGAGCGTGTGTCGTGGGGAGGAAACAGTGTAGTTGGGAGCGTGTGTCGTGGGGAGGAAACAGTGTAGTGGGGAGCGTGTGTCGTGGGGAGGAAACAGTGTAGTTGGGAGCGTGTGTCGTGGGGAGGAAACAGTGTAGTTGGGAGCGTGTGTCGTGGGGAGGAAACAGTGTAGTTGGGAGCGTGTGTCGTGGGGAGGAAACAGTGTAGTGGGGAGCGTGTGTCGTGGGGAGGAAACAGTGTAGTGGGGAGCGTGTGTCGTGGGGAGGAAACAGTGTAGTGGGGAGCGTGTGTCGTGGGGAGGAAACAGTGTAGTTGGGAGCGTGTGTCGTGGGGAGGAAACAGTGTAGTGGGGAGCGTGGGTGGGTGGTGTACAGGCCTACGGTTGGGTGTTTACTGTACTGGGTGGGTGGTGTACAGGCCTACAGTTGGGGCAGAATCTTGGCCTGTGCGTTGGAGGGCCTGGGTTTAATGTGGACAACACAAAGTGCTTACTTTGAATCAGATCCAAAACAGAACCTGTTCATTTTGAACTGTTTCATTCCAGAACCCAGGATCATTCCAGAACCCAGGATCATTCCAGAACCCAGGATCATTCCAGAACCCAGGATCATTCCAGAACCCAGGATCATTCCAGAACCCATATTATCATTCCAGGATCCGGTATCTCTTGTGGAATGGACAATTATTTTCAATTATTTTCACTGTTTGCAATGTAGCAATTGGAATAAAAACAATCAGAGTTAAATCGTTCCTCTGTAATTCTCCTTCCCGCTTTGAGGATAACATAGTGCCACTGACACGGCCCACTCTCAAGTACTGTGGACTCTCATTCTCTGTGGCCGACAGTGAGTAAGACATTTAAACGTGTGTCTTTGGGTACAGCAAGTACCATCACCCTCTCCTTGCCTCTCCAACTAGGCTGCTGTGGTCAGAGACGTCGTAAATTCCTCGAAAAGATTATCTCCTCATGGCCACACAGTTTGGAGACAGAGTGAAGTTTCATAGAGAACAAAGGAATTTCTTCCACCTCACAGAACTTGAGGTCCGAACAACATTTACGTTCCGGAGAAGGTATAAAAGATGGGTGAAGAATCCAGCTACCAACTGGTCCGTTTGTCACAACTTGGGGAAGCTCATGGGAGACGGTGTGGCCACATTACCATAACGCTGTTTATATAACAGCCTCAGATATGAGGTTTACATCTAATTGTTGTATGAAATGAATGAGTGATGATGACACTGTTTGTAAAATTATGTAATGCGATTTTGGACTGTTTAATGAAGGAAACTCCAATTCCCTTTTGAGTTGAGCTAAATCAGAGCACCGCCCATGAGCCCAGTTAGGGTCAGGCATCCTGGGACAGGCCCTTTTCTGCCCTTCCGAATAAAATCCCAACTTTGAGAAGTTCTCACAAGACCATGATTTTCTCCATTACGAAGGGACAAAGGTTGCAGACAATTGCTGAATCTTTTAACCATACCACGTGGTTAAAGTCTTTGATACTAATTGCTAGTCTGCAGCTACGAATTCGGTGTCATTGAACGACAACCGCCAAAACATCCATTCTACAACAACGTGAATGAATGTCACTCTGAACAATTTTCCACAACAGAGAGAGAGAGAGAGAGAGAGACACACAGAGAGACACGGAGAGAGAGAGAGAGAGACAGAGACAGAGACAGAGGACAGAAACTCTCCAACAGAAACCAGCTTTTCAACAGCGATCAAGACGACACACTGAGTGTAAATATATATATTGATTGCAATTGTTCCCGAATTAGTGAGCGTTCATGTGCAAAGGATTAGCATTTCAATTGTTATAATTATCAACTCTGTAGTGTCTTCTCAGTCGACCCCCACTTCCCTTTTGTACAACAAGCCGCCATGCCGGTTCAGCCCACTAGGGGCACATTCCCCCATCATTTCTTGTAACCATTTTTACTTTGTTTGTTTATGCATTTCTGTGAATTACTTAGTAAATAAATTATTTAAGACAATTGATGTATGGATGACTCATAGTGAAGACTGGGTTCGTGCAGATAACCAACAATTTACGACATTTGGAATGAGACTAACGTGAGGTAAAGTAAATAATTCATTAATTCGAAGACTAATTGATCAGATATAAAATATCTGAAAAGTTATATTAGTAAATTACAACTTTGTAATCTGAATATTTTCCTTGGTGACCCGACTTCCTAGTTAATTACAGTTACATGATTAATCAGTTTAATTGCGTAATACTAATTACAGAGAATCTTTGATAAAACTAAAAGTCTTAATTTAATGATAGTAAAGACACAACATGTGTTAACGCAAGGCTGCCGGTCCAGATTGCATCTGGAGAACCAGATTTTTGTTAAAGTGGAGAAGTGTGTATCCCATCGCTCCACCATTTCCTTCCTAGGATACGTCATCGCTGCAGGACATATAGATGGATCCAGACAAGGTGAGAGCAGTGGTGGATTGGCCTCAACCCACATCCAGAGTGCAGCTGCAATGTTTCCTGGGATTTGCTAACTTCCATTCATGTCATCTCCAGCAGCTGACTGGGGGTTCTAGCACCTCAAACATCGATTCACTACAGCCCCCATCTTAATCCACCCGGACCCGGCCTGTCAGTTCGTGGTGGAGGTTGACGGCTTGGATGTTAGAGTGGGGACCGTCATGTTCCCAGCGTTCTGCCCAAGACCAAAAGCTGCACCCCATGGCTTTTCTCTCATATCATCTTACCCTGAGACGAACCACAATGTTTTCCCCCGTCTCAGTTTCACTCTCTCCACGGCATCCAAGAACATACGTCCTGATGCACTCTCACGTATAGCCCGCTGCTTATCCGCCGGACCCTGAGACCATCCTCCGGGTCCCGGACTCTCCCCGGCCTCCAGTCCTGGAATGGGAGCATTCCTCAAGACTGACCTGCCATCCAGGCTACTGTCGGACCCTGATACCATCCTCCGGGTCCCGGACTCTCCCCGGCCTCCAGTCCTGGAATGGGAGCATTCCTCAAGACTGACCTGCCATCCAGGCTACTGTCGGACCCTGAGACCATCCTCCGGGTCCCGGACTCTCCCCGGCCTCCAGTCCTGGAATGGGAGCATTCCTCAAGACTGACCTGCCATCCAGGCTACTGTCGGACCCTGAGACCATCCTCCGGGTCCCGGACTCTCCCCGGCCTCCAGTCCTGGAATGGGAGCATTCCTCAAGACTGACCTGCCATCCAGGCTACTGTCGGACCCTGAGACCATCCTCCGGGTCCCGGACTCTCCCCGGCCTCCGGTCCTGGAATGGGGGCATTCCTCAAGACTGACCTGCCATCCAGGCTACTGTCGGACCCTGAGACCATCCTCCGGGTCCCGGACTCTCCCCGGCCTCCGGTCCTGGAATGGGAGCATTCCTCAAGACTGACCTGCCATCCAGGCTACTGTCGGACCCTGAGACCATCCTCCGGGTCCCGGACTCTCCCCGGCCTCCGGTCCTGGAATGGGAGCATTCCTCAAGACTGACCTGCCATCCAGGCTACTGTCGGACCCTGAGACCATCCTCCGGGTCCCGGACTCTCCCCGGCCTCCGGTCCTGGAATGGGAGCATTCCTCAAGACTGACCTGCCATCCAGGCTACTGTCGGACCCTGAGACCATCCTCCAGGTCCCGGACTCTCCCCGGCCTCCGGTCCTGGAATGGGCGCATTCCTCAAGACTGACCTGCCATCCAGGCTACTGTCGGACCCTGAGACCATCCTCCGGGTCCCGGACTCTCACCGGCCTCCGGTCCTGGAATGGGAGCATTCCTCAAGACTGACCTGCCATCCAGGCTACTGTCGGACCCTGAGACCATCCTCCGGGTCCCGGACTCTCCCGGCCTCCGGTCCTGGAATGGGAGCATTCCTCAAGACTGACCTGCCATCCAGGCTACTGTCGGACCCTGAGACCATCCTCCGGGTCCCGGGACTCTCCCCGGCCTCCGGTCCTGGAATGGGCGCATTCCTCAAGACTGACCTGCCATCCAGGCTACTGTCGGACCCTGAGACCATCCTCCGGGTCCCGGACTCTCACCGGCCTCCGGTCCTGGAATGGGAGCATTCCTCAAGACTGACCTGCCATCCAGGCTACTGTCGGACCCTGAGACCATCCTCCGGGTCCCGGACTCTCCCCGGCCTCCGGTTCTGGAATGGGAGCATTCCTCAAGACTGACCTGCCATCCAGGCTACTGTCGGACCCTGAGACCAACCTTCGGGTCCCTGACTCTCCCCGGCCTCCGGTCCTGGAATGGGAGCATTCCTCAAGACTGACCTGCCATCCAGGCTACTGTCGGACCCTGAGACCATCCTCCAGGTCCCGGTCTCTCCCCGGACCCTCCCTGGTCTCCGGTCCTGGAATGGGAGCATTCCTCAAGACTGACCTGCCATCCAGGCTACTTTCGGACCCTGAGACCATCCTCCAGGTCCCGGACTCTCCCCGGACTCCGGTCCTGGAATGGGAGCATTTCTCAAGACTGACCTGCCATCCAGGCTACCGTCGGACCCCGAGACCATCCTCCAGGTCCCGGACTCCTGGTAGTGGAGGGAGGGGCTAGGGGAGACAGGAACACAGTAAACAAATGTTTGTCCTGACCTGCCGTCCAGGCTACCGTCGGACCCTGGCTTTCATCCGACGACGCTTTTGGTGGTCTTCCATGGTTCCGCCTGATGTCTCATCGCCGCCTGCACTGTGTGTGCACAAAATAAGACTTCGCAGCACAAGCTCCGGCTGGCCTTCTTCAACCACTCCCTTTTTCCTCACCACCCCTGGTCCCATATATCCCTGGACTTTGTTACTGGTCTCCCTCTTCGCCTGCCTTGACTTACCTTTTGCCTGCCCCTTGTACTATAATAAACTCTCAGACTCGTATTGTATGAAAGGCTTTCATGGAGAAGCTTTGGGTCACGGTCGGCATCACTTCTGGGTACTAGCTAATCTAAAGGGAGAGAGAATGAACCAGGAGCAGGTTCCCGAGGAGTCACTGCCAGGTCCGGCAGGGGGAGTGGGTCCAATTTCCTTCCTTGGGCTGAATATGCCTAGAATGCACTTCGCCACTCCTCTACCGGGCTGTATTCCTTCCAATGCATCCTGGGGTACCAGCCGACCCATGGACCCCGAGCCAGACAGAAACTCCTGTGGAGGATGAGTGGTTCCGGCATGCAGACGAGGATTTGGAAAGCTGGCCATGTCAGGCTCCAACGCCCCATCCACCGCCTGAAGAAGCGGGTGGACTGCCATAGCAGTGAGGCTCCCGTGTTCCATCTTGGTGATCACGTCTAGCTTTTCACCAGGAATCTCCTGCTCCTGCCCTGCCGGAAACTGAGCCCCAGTCAGATCACTCCTGGACTCCCGACATTGTGGTGGTCAGCTCCATTTCCTGGGAGGGATACAGTCCAGAGGAGCGGTGCTGGGTTCCGGTGGACGACATTCTAGATCTTAACATCATCCGAGAGTCCCACCTTCGCCTTCTGGACCGGCCCTCTCCACGTCCTTGGGTCCGTCCTCTTGGCAAGTGTCGTCCTGCGGCTGGAACCGCGCATACGAGAGAAAGAGAGGGGGGGGGGTACTGTCACATCTGCTCCCGCTCTCCCTCTCTGGTGCTCGACGTCACCAGTCTGCTAACCAACCCATCATTACACACACCTGGACTTCATCACTTCCCTGATTTCTCCCTCTTTATCTACAACTGTGTTGTATTCAACCCCTCATTCACTATTGGTTGTTTTCCTTGTCAGACGTTTCTCTTGCTTTTGCAATCGTTCTCTGTTCATGAATATTAAACTCAATAACTGCACCTGCTTTGCGACTTCCCGAGTCGACGTTACACTACGCACACAGACACCATGATAATCCATGCCAACCACTGAGGTCATTTTTTTCATGCAACTTCAGAACCACCCCCCCAGATTATCCCCCGTCTCGGTAAACTGTTTTGTTCTCCAACTTCAGAACCCCCCCCCACATGTAATGGCGTTCTTCGTTTGTTGAATGAGAGTCGGACCGAAATGCAGCGTGTTGGTTACTCATGTTTTTTAATGAATGAATCGCGGTACATGAAATAACTGATATAAATAAATAACAACAAAACGGAACGTGAAACCTAATTACAGCCTATCTGGTGAAACTACACAGAGACAGGAACAATCACCCACGAAATACACAGTGAAACCCAGGCTACCTAAATACGGTTCCCCATCAGAGACAACAAGAATCACCTGACTCTGATTGAGAACCGCCTCAGGCAGCCAAACCTAAACTAAACACACCCCTAATCAACCACAATCCCAATGCCTACAAAAACCCCAATACGACAACACAATAACATAAACCCATGTCACACCCTGCCCTGACCAACTAATTAACTAAAACACAAAATACTAAGACCAAGGCGTGACAGAACCCCCGGACTCCCGGACGCACCTCAAAACCATAGGGAGGGTCCGGGTGGGCGTCCGTCCATGGTGGCGGTTCCGGCTCGGGACGTGGACCCCACTCCATTAATGTCATAGTTCCTCCCCTACGCGTCCTGGGATAATCCACCCTCGCCGCCGACCATGGCCTAGTAGTCCTCACCCAGAACCCCACTGGACTGAGGGGCAGCTCGAGACAGAGGGGCAGCTCGGGACAGAAAGGCAGCTCGGGACAGAAGGGCAGCTCGGGACAGAGGGGCAGCTCGGGACAGAGGGGCAGCTCGGGACAGAGGGGCAGCTCGGGACAGAGGGGCAGCTTGGAACAGAGGAAGCCCAGCACTGAGAGAAAGCCCAGCACTGAAAGGAAGCCCAGCACTGAGAGGAAGCCCAGCCAGGCAGTTGAATCCAGCAGATCCTGGCTGGCAGTTCTGGCAGATCCTGGATGACTGGCGGATCTGGAAGAGTCTGGTTGACTCGCGGATCTGGAATATTCTGGTCGACTAGCAGATCTGGAAGAGTCTGGTTGACTAGCAGATCTGGTCGACTGGCAGATCTGGAAGATTCTGGTCGACTGGCAGATCTGGAAGATTCTGGTCGACTGGCAGATCTGGAAGAGTCTGGCTGACTGGCAGATCTGGAAGAGTCTGGCTGACTGGCAGATCTGGAAGAGTCTGGCTGACTGGCAGATCTGGAAGAGTCTGGCTGACTGGCGGATCTGGAAGAGTCTGGCTGACTGGCGGATCTGGAAGAGTCTGGCTGACTGGCAGATCTGGAAGAGTCTGGCTGACTGGCGGATCTGGAAGAGTCTGGTTGACTGGCGGATCTGGAAGAGTCTGGCTGACTGGCGGATCCTGGCAGACTGACGGCTCTGGCTGCTTCATGCTGACTGACGGCTCTGGCTGCTCCATGCTGACTGGCGGCTCTGGCTGCTCCATGCAGATTGACAGCTCTGGCGGCTTCTTGCAGACTGGAAGCTCCTTGCAGACTGCCAGCTCCTTGCAGACTGGCAACTCCATGCAGACTGGCAACTCCATGCAGACTGGCAACTCCTTGCAGACTGGCAGCTCCTTGCAGACTGGCAGCTCCTTGCAGACTGGCAGCTCCATGCAGACTGGCAGCTCCATGCTGACTGGCAGCTCTGGCTGCTCCAAGCAGACTGACAGCTCTGGCTGCTCCATGCAGACTGGCAGCTCTAGCTGCTCCATGCAGACTGGCAGCTCTGGCTGCTCCATGCAGACTGGCAGCTCTAGCTGCTCCATGCAGACTGGCAGCTCTGGGTGCTCCGAACAGGCAGGAGGCTCCGGCAGCGCTGTAGAGGAGGAAGGCTCTAGCAGCGCTGAACAGGCGGGAGACTCCGGTAGCGCAGGAGAGGAGAAAGGCTCTGATTGCGCTGAACAGACAGGAGACTCCAGCAGCGCTGTAGACCTGATACGTGGTGCTGGCACTGGTGGTATTGGATCGAGGACACGCACAGGAAGCCTGGTCCGGGGAGCTGCCACCGGAGGACTGGTGTGTGAAGGTGGCACAGGATGGACAGGACCGTGAAAGTGTACTGGAGAGCCTGAGAGCAGGACTGGCACAGGACGTGCAAGGCTAGGTAGGTACACAGGAGGCCTAGTACGTGAGGCTGGCACATTTTTCAACAGCCGACTAACACGCACCTCAGGACTAGTATGGAGTGCTGACCCAGGTGCCATTAAATCCCCGACAAGCTCCGTCGGACGAATCTTGTACCTAAAGCACCAAGCTAGCAACTCCCTCATTACTCTCTCCTCCAATTTCCCCATTAACTCCTTCACATTCTCTGCTTCGCTCACCTCCAACACCGGTTCTGGTCTCCTCCTTGGCTCCTCACGATAAACAGGGAGAGTTGGCTCAGGTCTGTCTCCTGACTCAGCCACTCTCCCTCTGAGCCTGCCCACCAAGAAATTTTTGGGGCTGATTCCCGGGCTTTCCTCTGCGCCGTCGTGATTGCCTCTCCAACTCCATTCTCCTATAGCCTTCTTCGCACTGCTCCAGCGAATCCCAGGCGGGCTCCGGCACTCTCTCTGGGTCGACCGCCCACCTGTCTATTTCCTCCCACGTCGTATACTCCATACTTCTGCTGTCCATAACGTCCTCCCTTCGCTGCTCCAGCTGCATGTTAACACGCTGCTCGGTCCGTGTGTGGTGGGTGATTCTGTAACAGCGTTCTTCGTTTGTTGAATGAGAGTCGGACCGAAATGCAGCGTGTTGGTTACTCGTGTTTTTTAATGAATGAATCGCAGTACATGAAATAACTGATATAAATAAATAACAACAAAACGGAACGTGAAACCTATTACAGCCTGTCTGGTGAACACTAACACAGAGACAGGAACAATCACCCACGAAATACACAGTGAAACCCAGGCTACCTAAATACGGTTCCCCATCAGAGACAACAAGAATCACCTGACTCCGATTGAGAACCGCCTCAGGCAGCCAAACCTAAACTAAACACACCCCTAATCAACCACAATCCCAATGCCTACAAAAACCCCAATACGACAACACAATAACATAAACCCATGTCACACCCTGGCCTGACCAACTAATTAACTAAAACACAAAATACTAAGACCAAGGCGTGACACCACATTATCCCCTGTCTCAGTAAACTGTTTTGTTCTCCAACTTCAGAACCACCCCCCCACATTATCCCCTGTCTCGGTAAACTGTTTTGTTCTCCAACTTCAGAACCACCCCCCCACATTATCCCCTGTCTCGGTAAACTGTTTTGTTCTCCAACTTCAGAACCACCCCCCCAGATTATCCCCTGTCTCGGTAAACTGTTTTGTTCTCCAACTTCAGAACCACCCCCCCAGATTATCCCCTGTCTCGGTAAACTGTTTTGTTCTCCAACTTCAGAACCCCCCCCCCAGATTATCCCCTGTCTCGGGAAACTGTTTTGTTCTCCAACTTCAGAACCCCCCCCACATTATCCCCTGTCTCGGTAAACTGTTTTGTTCTCCAACTTCAGAACCCCCCCCCCCAGATTATCCCCTGTCTCGGTAAACTGTTTTGTTCTCCAACTCCTTCCAATTTATAAATTACTGGTGAAAAGGACTATATAGGGAATTACATGTCTGGGCTTGCAAAAATGAGATCAGATGCGAGGGTATAGGGTCCCCAGAGCTGTGATGTTAGGGCTGGTTCGGCCTCGTCTGACACAGTATGTATGCAGTGGATGAGGAGGGGGGGTTTGGTTTCAACTTTTTAAAAACTTTTTTTGGTTTCAACTTTTTAGGTCCGGTAAAGTAAAGTGGGGATTGGGACTGTAAATATGTGAATATTGGGCTGTGGTAGGGATGTGGTACGGCTGTGGTAGTGCTGTGGCATGGTAGAGCTGTGGTAAGGCTGTGGTAGAGCTGTGGTACGGCTGTGGTAGGGCTGTGGTAGGGATGTGGTAGTGCTGTGGTAGGGCTGTGGTAGTGCTGTGGTAGGGCTGTGGTAGGGCTGTGGTAGTGCTGTGGTAGTGCTGTGGTAGGGCTGTGGTAGTGCTGTGGTAGTGCTGTGGTAGTGCTGTGGTAGGGCTGTGGTATGGTAGTACTGTGGTAGGGCTGTGGTAGGCTGTGGTATGGTAGGGCTGTGGTAGAGCTGTGGTAGGGCTGTGGTATGGTAGTACTGTGGTAGGGCTGTGGTAGGGCTGTGGTATGGTAGGGCTGTGGTAGAGCTGTGGTAGGGCTGTGGTATGGTAGGGCTGTGGTAGTACTGTGGTAGGGCTGTGGTATGGTAGTACTGTGGTAGGGCTGTGGTAGGGCTGTGGTATGGTAGGGCTGTGGTAGAGCTGTGGTAGGGCTGTGGTATGGTAGGGCTGTGGTAGTACTGTGGTAGGGCTGTGGTGTGGTAGGGCTGTGGTAGAGCTGTGGTAGGGCTGTGGTATGGTAGGGCTGTGGTAGTACTGTGGTAGGGCTGTGGTGTGGTAGGGCTGTGGTAGTACTGTGGTAGGGCTGTGGTAGTGCTGTGGTAGGGCTGTGGTACGGCTGTGGTATGGTAGGGCTGTGGTAGGGCTGTGGTATGGTAGGGCTGTGGTAGGGCTGTGGTAAGGCTGTGGTAGTGCTGTGGTAGGGCTGTGGTAGTGCTGTGGTAGGGCTGTGGTACGGCTGTGGTAGGGCTGTGGTACGGCTGTGGTAGGGCTGTGGTAAGGCTGTGGTAGGGCTGTGGTATGGTAGGGCTGTGGTAGGGCTGTGGTAAGGCTGTGGTAGGGCTGTGGTAGGGCTGTGGTAGGGCTGTGGTAAGGCTGTGGTAGGGCTGTGGTAGGGCTGTGGTAGGGCTGTGGTAAGGCTGTGGTAGTGCTGTGGTATGGTAGGGCTGTGGTAGGGCTGTGGTAAGGCTGTGGTAGTGCTGTGGTAGGGCTGTGGTAGTGCTGTGGTAGGGCTGTGGTACGGCTGTGGTAGGGCTGTGGTACGGCTGTGGTAGGGCTGTGGTAAGGCTGTGGTAGGGCTGTGGTATGGTAGGGCTGTGGTAGTGCTGTGGTAAGGCTGTGGTAGGGCTGTGGTAGGGCTGTGGTAGGGCTGTGGTAGGGCTGTGGTAAGGCTGTGGTAGGGCTGTGGTAGGGCTGTGGTAGGGCTGTGGTAGGGCTGTGGTATGGTAGGGCTGTGGTAGGGCTGTGGTAGGGCTGTGGTAGGGCTGTGGTAGGGCTGTGGTAGGGCTGTGGTATGGTAGAGCTGTGATAGGGCTGTGGTAGGGCTGTGGTAGGGCTGTGGTAGGGCTGTGGTAGGGCTGTGGTAGGGCTGTGGTATGGTAGGGCTGTGGTAGAGCACTACTCCTCTGGAGGAAAGGAGGAGATTTTGTTCTCTCTGCTGCTTCCTCTCCTATTCTCATATTATTATTCTCTCCTCCTCATCTCCTCACATCTCCTCCTCATCTCCTCACCTCTCCTCCTCATCTCCTTACCTCTTCTTCTCTCCTCCTCATCTCCTCACCTCCCCTCCTCATCTCCTTACCTCTTCTTCTCTCCTCCTCATCTCCTTACCTCTTCTTCTCTCCTCCTCATCTTCTTACCTCTTCTTCTCTCCTCCTCATCTCATCACCTCTCCTCCTCTCCTCCTCTTCTCCTCATCTCTTCTCCTCTTCTCCTCACCTCTTCTACTCTCCTCCTCATCTCCTCACCTCTCCTCCTCACCTCTCCTCCTCATCTCCTCACCCACTACCTCTCCTCTTCTCCTCTTCTCATCGCCTATTCTCCTCCTCACCTCTTCTCCTCTCTTCATCTCCTCACCTCTCTTTCCTCACCTCTCCTCCTCATCTCTTCACCTCTCCACCTCATCTCCTCTCCTCTCCTTCTCCTCCTCATCTCCTCCTCCTCACCTCTTCTCCTGTTCTCACTCCTCCTCATCTCCTCACCTCTCCTCCTCCTCTCCCCTTCTACTCATCTCCTCACCTCTCCTCCTCATCTCCTCACCTCTTCTTCTCTTCTCCTCATCTCCTCTTCTCCTCCTCTCCTCCTCTTCTCCTCACCTCTCCTCCTCATCTCACCTCTTCTTCTCCTCTCCTCATCTCCTTACCTCTCCTCCTCACCTCTTCTCTTCTCCTCCTCCTCCTCTCCTTTGTTAGCAGTGCCAGGTACACCGCAGTGAGATAATAGAAAAAAAACACTTTGTGTGTGTGTGTGTATCTGTGTGTGTGTATGTGTGTATTGGTGTGTGTGTGTGCGAAGAAAGTGTGTGTGTGTGTGTGTGCTTATCTGCGAGGACCACAGGACTTTGGTTTGATTGACTTTGCTTTATTCTCCTTTGGCCCCTGTTGTGGAAGTCACATGGTAGTGGAGGGAGGGGCTAGGGGAGACAGGAACACAGTCACAACACCATGGTAGTGGAGGGAGGGGGAGACAGGAACACAGTCACAACACCATGGTAGTGGAGGGAGGGGGAGACAGGAACACAGTCACAACACCATGGTAGTGGAGGGAGGGGCTGGGGGAGACAGGAACACAGTCACAACACCATGGTAGTGGAGGGAGGGGCTGGGGGAGACAGGAACACAGTCACAACACCATGGTAGTGGAGGGAGGGGCTGGGGGAGACAGGAACACAGTCACAACACCATGGTAGTGGAGGGAGGGGGAGATAGGAACACAGTCACAACACCATGGTAGTGGAGGGAGGGGGAGACAGGAACACAGTCACAACACCATGGTAGTGGAGGGAGGGGGAGACAGGAACACAGTCACAACACCATGGTAGTGGAGGGAGGGGGAGACAGGAACACAGTCACAACACCATGGTAGTGGAGGGAGGGGCTAGGGGAGACAGAAACACAGTCACAACACCATGGTAGTGGAGGGAGGGGGAGACAGGAACACAGTCACAACACCATGGTAGTGGAGGGGGGGGGGGCGGGGGGAGACAGGAACACAGTCACAACACCATGGTAGTGGAGGGAGGGGGAGACAGGAACACAGTCACAACACCATGGTAGTGGAGGGAGGGGGAGACAGGAACACAGTCACAACACCATGGTAGTGGAGGGAGGGGGAGACAGGAACACAGTCACAACACCATGGTAGTGGAGGGAGGGGCTGGGGGAGACAGAAACACAGTCACAACACCATGGTAGTGGAGGGAGGGGGAGACAGGAACACAGTCACAACACCATGGTAGTGGAGGGAGGGGCTGGGGGAGACAGGAACACAGTCACAACACCATGGTAGTGGAGGGAGGGGGAGACAGGAACACAGTCACAACACCATGGTAGTGGAGGGAGGGGGAGACAGGAACACAGTCACAACACCATGGTAGTGGAGGGAGGGGGAGACAGGAACACAGTCACAACACCATGGTAGTGGAGGGAGGGGGAGACAGGAACACAGTCACAACACCATGGTAGTGGAGGGAGGGGAGACAGGAACACAGTCACAACACCATGGTAGTGGAGGGAGGGGAGACAGGAACACAGTCACAACACCATGGTAGTGGAGGGAGGGGGAGACAGGAACACAGCCACAACACCATGGTAGTGGAGGGAGGGGGAGACAGGAACACAGTCACAACACCATGGTAGTGGAGGGAGGGGCTAGGGGAGACAGAAACACAGTCACAACACCATGGTAGTGGAGGGAGGGGGAGACAGAAACACAGTCACTACACCATGGTAGTGGAGGGAGGGGGAGACAGGAACACAGTCACAACACCATGGTAGTGGAGGGAGGGGGAGACAGGAACACAGTCACAACACCATGGTAGTGGAGGGAGGGGCTAGGGGAGACAGAAACACAGTCACAACACCATGGTAGTGGAGGGAGGGGGAGACAGGAACACAGTCACAACACCATGGTAGTGGTGGGAGGGGCTGGGGGAGACAGGAACACAGTCACTACACCATGGTAGTGGAGGGAGGGGCTGGGGGAGACAGGAACACAGTCACAACACCATGGTAGTGGAGGGAGGGGGAGACAGGAACACAGTCACAACACCATGGTAGTGGAGGGAGGGGCTAGGGGAGACAGAAACACAGTCACAACACCATGGTAGTGGAGGGAGGGGGAGACAGGAACACAGTCACAACACCATGGTAGTGGAGGGAGGGGGAGACAGAAACACAGTCACTACACCATGGTAGTGGAGGGAGGGGGAGACAGGAACACAGTCACAACACCATGGTAGTGGAGGGAGGGGCTGGGGGAGACAGGAACACAGTCACTACACCATGGTAGTGGAGGGAGGGGCTGGGGGAGACAGGAACACAGTCACAACACCATGGTAGTGGAGGGAGGGGCTGGGGGAGACAGGAACACAGTCAATACACCATGGTAGTGGAGGGAGGGGGAGACAGGAACACAGTCACAACACCATGGTAGTGGAGGGAGGGGGAGACAGGAACACAGTCAATACACCATGGTAGTGGAGGGAGGGGCTGGGGGAGACAGAAACACAGTCACAACACCATGGTAGTGGAGGGAGGGGGAGACAGGAACACAGTCACAACACCATGGTAGTGGAGGGAGGGGGAGACAGGAACACAGTCACAACACCATGGTAGTGGAGGGAGGGGGAGACAGGAACACAGTCACAACACCATGGTAGTGGAGGGAGGGGGAGACAGGAACACAGTCACAACACCATGGTAGTGGAGGGAGGGGCTGGGGGAGACAGGAACACAGTCAAAACACCATGGTAGTGGAGGGAGGGGGAGACAGGAACACAGTCACAACACCATGGTAGTGGAGTGAGGGGCTGGGGGAGACAGGAACACAGTCACAACATCATGGTAGTGGAGTGAGGGGCTAGGGGAGACAGGAACACAGGACAGGTCGTTTGTGGATCAAATGATCCCCTCCTCTCTCTATACTGCATTATGTTTGTCCAAGGCCCTCAGGATCTCTGTAGGGAACAAGGTGTCATTTGGACTGAACACTATGTTGGTAGATTGTCCTGCTGCAAAATGTTGATTGTGAATAAAGTCTAGAGGTGAAATCAAGGTCAGATTTACTGATCATGTGATAAAAGCGACCGAACTGTGAGGTTAAATGAAGACATAGCATTGATTCCTTTCAACAACAAAAAGACGAAGAGACAAGAATCAGTGAGGCAGAAGTCACTCCAGACGTGAGGTATGAACATCTGAAATCTTCAGTCATTGTGGTAACAGTCTTGACACAGAAGAATCTACAGCAGAGATCAACTCTCTTCTCTCTCTCTCGCTTCTCTCTTGCAGCGAGTGCTCAAGCTGGTCAATGAATCACGCTCAGAAGACTGAAATGATTTTGTAAGCAAAGCAGAAATACATAGCCTCGTATTGTGTCTGAGATGTTTGGAATATGGCCTGGGTAGCACTGAGTGATTAACCTACAGACAGAAGCCATTAGTCACTGGGATAGCACACCATACAAATTGTTGTTTTCGCATAAACATCTATATATTACAACATGTTGAAGTAGACTAAACATCTATACATTATAACATGTTGTATTAGACTAAACATATAGACATTAGAACGTGTTGTATTAGACTAAACATCTATACATTATAACATGTTGCATTAGACTAAACATCTATACATTATAACATGTTGCATTAGACTAAACATCTATACATTATAACATGTTGTATTAGACTAAACATTTATACATTATAACATGTATCAGACTAAACATCTATACATTATAACATGTTGCATTAGACTAAACATCTATACATTATAACATGTTGCATTAGACTAAACATCTATACATTATAACATGTTGTATTAGACTAAACATCTATACATTATAACATGTTGTATCAGACTAAACATCTATACATTATAACATGTTGCATTAGACTAAACATCTATACATTATAACATGTTGTATTAGACTAAACATCTATACAATATAACATGTTGTATCAGACTAAACATCTATACATTATAACATGTTGCATTAGACTAAACATCTATACATTATAACATGTTGCATTAGACTAAACATCTATACATTATAACATGTTGTATTAGACTAAACATTTATACATTATAACATGTATCAGACTAAACATCTATACATTATAACATGTTGCATTAGACTAAACATCTATACATTATAACATGTTGCATTAGACGAAACATCTATACATTATAACATGTTGCATTAGACTAAACATCTATACATTATAACATGTTGTGTCAGACTAAACATCTATACATTATAACATGATGCATTAGACTAAACATATATACATTATAAAATGTTGCATTAGACTAAACATCTATACATTCTAACATGTTGAAGTAGACTAAACATCTATACATTATAACATGTTGCATTAGACTAAACATCTATACATTATAACATGTTGCATTAGACTAAACATCTATACATTATAACATGTTGTATCAGACTAAACATCTATACATTATAACATGTTGTATCAGACTAAACATCTATACATTATAACATGTTGCATTAGACTAAACATCTATACCTACGATGGGAGGGGGAGAGAAGGAGATGGGGAACATGTGTTAACATTGCCAAAGCAAGTGAGGTAGATTATCAAAAGGTCTCTCTCTGTCTCTGTCTCTGTCTCTCTCTCTCTCTCTCTCTCTCTCTCTCTCTCTCTCTCTCTCTCTCTCTCTCAACATTTTGAAATCCATGTATTTTCTCTCCGCATCGCCTCAACTGGATGGCTTCTTTTTAATTGAAATGAAACCAAAAGTGTGTAAGAGTCTGAGACAGGCGTAACCTGCTCAGAACACCACACTATCACAATTGATCTGTCACTTTATTAAACAAGTCAAACTGTGAAAAGATGCCTTCATCGCCAACAATGGTTCCTCTTAGAGAACATCAAAGGCAATGTTTCCCTCAGGACATGATAACGTGTGGCACACCTGTTTTCATTTCAGAACTGCTGCCCTGATGCTTTCTGAGGCATGTCTCCCGCTGACACACACACACACACTTCACCTTCAAATTATTATATTTCAATGCTCTGTGTGTGTGTGCTCTGTGTGTGTGTGTGTGTGTGTGTGTGCTCTGTGTGTGTGTGTGTGCTCTGTGTGTGTATGTGTGTGCTCTGTGTGTGCTGTTCTGTGTGTGTGTATATTCTCTCTCTCTCTCTCTCTGTGTGTGTGTGTGTGTTCTGTGTGTCTGTGTTCTGTGTGTACGTGTGTGTTCTGTTTGTATGTGTGTGTTCTGTGTATATGTGTGTGCTCTGTGTGTATGTGTGTGTTCTGTTTGTATGTGTGTGTTCTGTGTATATGTGTGTGCTCTGTGTGTATGTGTGTGCTCTGTGTCTGTGTGTGTGTGCTCTGTGTGTGTGTGGGTGTGTTCTGTGTGTATGTGTGTGTTCTGTTTGTATGTGTGTGCTCTGGGTGTGTTCTGTGTGAATGTGTGTGTTATGTTTGTATGTGTGTGCTCTGTGTGTTATGTGTGCATGTGTGTGTTATGTTTGTGTGTGTGTGCTCTGTGTGAGTTCTGTGTGTATCTGTGTGTTCTCTTTGTATGTGTGTGTTCTGTGTGTATGTGTGTGTTCTTTTTGTATGTGTGTGCTCTGTGTGTGTTCTGTGTGTATGTGTGTGTTCTGTTTGTATGTGTGTGCTCTGTGTGTGTTCTGTGTGTATGTGTGTGTTCTGTTTGTATGTGTGTACTCTGTGTGTGTTCTGTTTGTATGTGTGTGTTCTGTTTGTATGTGTGTGCTCTGTGTGTTTGAGTGCTGAATTCTGTCAAACTGTCAGGAGGTATGGACTGTCATTTTATTCTCCATAGATACAATTTATTCCCCAGCGCCTGTCCTCATCTTCTCATCCTCACATAACAGCTTTCACATTCCACTCCCCCAGCAGAAATAAATGGACACACACACATGCAGACATCAGCAACCAGTACAGTCCATCAATCAGTGACCTACACAGTCCATCAATCAATAGCCTATAGTCCAACTATCAGTAGAGCCCTACTCCTCCTGTTACATTACAGTAACGTCTGAGACCACTAGAGCCCTACTCCCCCTGTTACATTACAGTAACGTCTGAGACCACTAGAGCCCTACTCCCCTGTTACATTACAGTAACGTCTGAGACCAGTAGAGCCCTACTCCTCCTGTTACAGTAACGTCTGAGACCACTAGAGCCCTACTCCCCTGTTACATTACAGTAACGTCTGAGACCACTAGAACCCTACTCCCCTGTTACATTACAGTAACGTCTGAGACCAGTAGAGCCCTACTCCTCCTGTTACGTTACAGTAACGTCTGAGACCACTAGAGCCCTACTCCTCCTGTTACGTTACAGTAACGTCTGAGACCACTAGAGCCCTACTCCTCCTGTTACGTTACAGTAACGTCTGAGACCACTAGAGCCCTACTCCCCTGTTACGTTACAGTAACGTCTGAGACCACTAGAGCCCTACTCCTCCTGTTACGTTACAGTAACGTCTGAGACCACTAGAGCCCTACTCCCCTGTTACAGTAACGTCTGAGACCACTAGAGCCCTACTCCTCCTGTTACGTTACAGTAACGTCTGAGACCAGTAGAGCCCTACTCCCCCTGTTACAGTAACGTCTGAGACCACTAGAGCCCTACTCCTCCTGTTACATTACAGTAACGTCTGAGACCAGTAGAGCCCTACTCCCCCTGTTACGTTACAGTAACGTCTGAGACCACTAGAGCCCTACTCCTCCTGTTACGTTACAGTAACGTCTGAGACCACTAGAGCCCTACTCCTCCTGTTACGTTACAGTAATGTCTGAGACCACTAGAGCCCTACTCCTCCTGTTACGTTACAGTAACGTCTGAGACCAGTAGAGCCCTACTCCCCTGTTACATTACAGTAACGTCTGAGACCACTAGAGCCCTACCCCCCCTGTTACATTACAGTAACGTCTGAGACCAGTAGAGCCCTACTCCCCTGTTACATTACAGTAACGTCTGAGACCACTAGAGCCCTACTCCTCCTGTTACATTACAGTAACGTCTGAGACCACTAGAGCCATACTCCTCCTGTTACATTACAGTAACGTCTGAGACCAGTAGAGCCCTACTCCCCCTGTTACATTACAGTAACGTCTGAGACCACTAGAGCCCTACTCCTCCTGTTACGTTACAGTAACGTCTGAGACCACTAGAGCCCTACTCCTCCTGTTACATTACAGTAACGTCTGAGACCACTAGAGCCCTACTCCTCCTGTTACGTTACAGTAACGTCTGAGACCACTAGAGCCCTACTCCCCCTGTTACATTACAGTAACGTCTGAGACCACTAGAGCCCTACTCCTGTTGTTACGTTACAGTAACGTCTGAGACCACTAGAGCCCTACTCCTCCTGTTACGTTACAGTAACGTCTGAGACCAGTAGAGCCCTACTCCTCCTTCCACATTACAGTAACGTCTGAGACCACTAGAGCCCTACTCCTCCTGTTACATTACAGTAACGTCTGAGACCAGTAGAGCCCTACTCCTCCTTCCACATTACAGTAACGTCTGAGACCACTAGAGCCCTACTCCTCCTGTTACGTTACACTAACGTCTGAGACCAGTAGAGCCCTACTCCCCTGTTACATTACAGTAACGTCTGAGACCAGTAGAACCCTACTCCTCCTGTTACATTACAGTAACGTCTGAGACCAGTAGAGCCCTACTCCTCCTGTTACAGTAACGTCTGAGACCACTAGAGCCCTACTCCTCCTGTTACATTACAGTAACGTCTGAGACCACTAGAGCCCTACTCCTCCTGTTACGTTACAGTAACGTCTGAGACCACTAGAGCCCTACTCCCCCTGTTACGTTACAGTAACGTCTGAGACCACTAGAGCCCTACTCCCCCTGTTACGTTACAGTAACGTCTGAGACCACTAGAGCCCTACTCCCCTGTTACATTACAGTAACGTCTGAGACCACTAGAGCCCTACTCCCCCTGTTACGTTACAGTAACGTCTGAGACCACTAGAGCCCTACTCCCCCTGTTACGTTACAGTAACGTCTGAGACCACTAGAGCCCTACTCCCCTGTTACATTACAGTAACGTCTGAGACCACTAGAGCCCTACTCCTCCTGTTACATTACAGTAACGTCTGAGACCACTAGAGCCCTACTCCCCCTGTTACGTTACAGTAACGTCTGAGACCAGTAGAGCCCTACTCCTCCTGTTACGTTACAGTAACGTCTGAGACCACTAGAGCCCTACTCCTCCTGTTACGTTACAGTAACGTCTGAGACCAGTAGAGCCCTACTCCTCCTGTTACAGTAACGTCTGAGACCACTAGAGCCCTACTCCTCCTGTTACATTACAGTAACGTCTGAGACCACTAGAGCCCTACTCCTCCTGTTACATTACAGTAACGTCTGAGACCACTAGAGCCCTACTCCTCCTGCCACGTTACAGCGACGTAAGAAAGAAGCTTTGCAGTGATGTCTTCTTTCTGTCTAGTCATGTAATTACAGGCGTATAGCCCCAGGTTGGTCATTTATTCTAGGCATCTTTAATTCCCAAACAGCACCCTATTCCTTATAGTCCTCTACCTTTGACTAGTGCCTTGATCAGGGCCCATACGGCTCTGGTCCAAACTAGTGCACTACATAGGTTTAACGGGGTGTAATTTAGGCCGCAGCCTAAAAAGTCTGGGTTTTTGGTGGACTCAAGGTTACCTTGCCAGGCTGCATGTCAATGGAGGCAGTGTCCTGGTAGGACAAAAGCAATTCAGAATGTTATTACCATTCAAATTAGAACATATAGAGGGCCCCGCCTCTCTGATTGGTAAAATAATGGTGGTCATTTGTCTAGCTCTCAGAGACCATTCATATCCCATTCATCTCTTATTAGCCCCACATGCATCATCACACTGTCATTAAAAATAAAATAAAAAATCTAATTGATTCTGAGAAGAAAAAAAAGCAATGGCCCAGGTAGACGTAGTGATTGAGTGGAGGGTGGGGGTGGAGGTTCACTACACAGGTAGGATGCGTCTGAAGCTGCCACTACTTTTGACCAAAAGTAATGGGCAATATATATATATATATATATATATATATATATATATATATATATATATATGTATATATATATATATATATATATATATATATATATATATATATATATATGTAGGGAATAGGAGTCATTTCGAACACACACTATACTCATTTTTCAGAACTCTGTGTTGACTTTTCTTTTATTATTGGAGCTTCCTGTGCAGACAGACATACGGAGGCCGGGAAGGACACACATCCGTGCTAACAGAAGCTAACGGCAGCTAATAGCAGCTAACGGCAGCTAACGGCAGCTAACAGAAGCTAACTGCAGCTAATAGAGCTAACAGCAGCTAACGGCAGCTAACAGCAGCTAACGGCAGCTAAAATAAGCTAACAGAATCTAACGGCAGCTAACGGCATTAACAGCAGCTAACAGAAGCTACCGGAAGGTAACGGCAGCTAACAACGGCTAACAGCAGCTAACAGAAAGTAACGGTAGCTAACGGAAGCTAACAGCAGCTAACAACAGCTAACAGCAGCTAACAGAAGGTAACGGCAGCTAATGGCAACTAACAGAAGGTAACGGCTAGGACCTGCTGCATAACAATGACTGAAACCTATTACAGCACCTGTGATTAATGCCTGGTGAATCTGGGTGGAGACATGTTCTCTCAAGTACTCTCTGTTTGATGGTTTATATTCAAAACACAGTGCTGCTTGCTAATATTCAGGTGGTCGGAGGTGGAAGACAGATGACGATGATCATTTATTTTCGATAGAAATGCTAACTTTCGCAATGTTGATCGATTATGTTTTTCCAACGTACTACTTTAAATTACATTTAGGAAAAATGATGGTCGCGAAACAAAATGGCGCTGGATGTAATTCTCAGAAGCTCTATAAACGTTCTAGTCTTCCCCAGCAGCCTGACACACGGACTCATCATTTATCAGTAACACAGAGAACCCAACTTCTGTAAATGAACAAGTCAATGTGCCATTGAAATCCAATGTTATGCAATGTTACAAAGCCCCAACCGAAGCTGTAAAATAACATTCAGTAGATACCCAACCAGACACCCACCCTTTGGCTCCATTTTCCTCCTTGCAGCACTCTGAAGTCGGAAACAATCCAGACTGTAAACCCTAGACAGGTCCTGTAACTATTAAATATCCAGACTTAAAACCCTAGACAGGTCCTGTAACTATTAAATATCCAGACTGTAAACCCTAGACAGGTCCTGTAACTATTAAATATCCAGACTTAAAACCCTAGACAGGTCCTGTAACTATTAAATATCCAGACTTAAAACCCTAGACAGGTCCTGTAACTATTACATATCCAGACTTAAAACCCTAGACAGGTCCTGTAACTATTAAATATCCAGACTGTAAACACTAGACAGGTCCTGTAACTATTAAATATCCAGACTGTAAACACTAGACAGGTCCTGTAACTATTAAATATCCAGACTGTAAACCACTAGACAGGTCCTGTAACTATTAAATATCCAGACTGTAAACACTAGACAGGTCCTGTATCTATTAAATATCCAGACTGTAAACCCTAGACAGGTCCTGTAACTATTAAATATCCAGTCATAGAAATGGAGAGGTACCACCGGTCAATGTAATCTTAGTTGTTATAATCTAAAAGGCCAAACTGGTTCTAGATCAGCACTCCTACTATGAGAGGTTTCATGACTACGGGCCAAGGAGTCCAGTACAGCAGTGTCCAGTACAGAGGTGTCCAGTATAGTAGTGTCCAGTATAGTAGTGTCCAGTATAGTAGTGTCCAGTATAGTAGTGTCCAGTATAGTGGTGTCCAGTACAGCGGTGTCCAGTACAGCGGTGTCCAGTATAGTAGTGTCCAGTATAGTAGTGTCCAGTATAGTAGTGTCCAGTATAGTAGTGTCCAGTTCAGTAGTGTCCAGTACAGCGGTGTCTAGTACAGCGGTGTCCAGTATAGTAGTGTCCAGTATAGTAGTGTCCAGTATAGTGCGGTCCAGTATAGTAGTGTCCAGTATAGTAGTGTCCAGTATAGTGCGGTCCAGTATAGTAGTGTCCAGTATAGTAGTGTCCAGTTCAGTAGTGTCCAGTATAGTAGTGTCCAGTATAGTAGTGTCCAGTATAGTAGTGTCCAGTTCAGTAGTGTCCAGTATAGTAGTGTCCAGTATAGTAGTGTCCAGTTCAGTAGTGTCCAGTATAGTAGTGTCCAGTATAGTAGTGTCCAGTATAGTAGTGTCCAGTATAGTAGTGTCCAGTTCAGTAGTGTCCAGTATAGTAGTGTCCAGTATAGTAGTGTCCAGTACAGTAGTGTCCAGTACAGTAGTGTCCAGTATAGTAGTGTCCAGTATAGTAGTGTCCAGTATAGCAGTGTCCAGTATATTAGTATCCAGTATAGTAGTGTCCAGTACAGTAGTGTCCAGTATAGTAGTGTCCAGTATAGTAGTGTCCAGTATAGTAGTGTCCAGTTCAGTAGTGTCCAGTATAGTAGTGTCCAGTATAGTAGTGTCCAGTATAGTAGTGTCCAGTATAGCAGTGTCCAGTATAGTAGTGTCCAGTATAGTAGTGTCCAGTATAGTAGTGTCCAGTATAGTAGTGTCCAGTATAGTGGTGTCCAGTATAGTAGTGTCCAGTATAGTGGTGTCCAGTATAGTGGTGTCCAGTATAGTAGTGTCCAGTATAGTAGTGTCCAGTATAGTAGTGTCCAGTATAGTAGTGTCCAGTATAGCAGTGTCCAGTATAGTAGTGTCCAGTATAGTAGTGTCCAGTATAGTAGTGTCCAGTATAGTAGTGTCCAGTATAGTGGTGTCCAGTATAGTAGTGTCCAGTATAGTGGTGTCCAGTATAGTGGTGTCCAGTATAGTAGTGTCCAGTATAGTAGTGTCCAGTATAGTAGTGTCCAGTATAGTAGTGTCCAGTATAGTAGTGTCCAGTATAGTAGTGTCCAGTATAGTAGTGTCCAGTTCAGTAGTGTCCAGTATAGTAGTGTCCAGTACAGTAGTGTCCAGTACAGTAGTGTCCAGTATAGTAGTGTCCAGTATAGTGGTGTCCAGTACAGCGGTGTCCAGTACAGCGGTGTCCAGTATAGCAGTGTCCAGCATAGTAGTGTCCAGTATAGTAGTGTCCAGTATAGTAGTGTCCAGTATAGTAGTGTCCAGTTCAGTAGTGTCCAGTTCAGTAGTGTCCAGTATAGCAGTGTCCAGTATAGCAGTGTCCAGTATAGTAGTGTCCAGTACAGTAGTGTCCAGTACAGTAGTGTCCAGTATAGTAGTGTCCAGTTTAGTAGTGTCCAGTATAGTAGTGTCCAGTACAGTAGTGTCCAGTACAGTAGTGTCCAGTATTGTAGTGTCCAGTATAGTAGTGTCCAGTATAGTAGTGTCCAGTATAGCAGTGTCCAGTATAGTCGTGTCCAGTATAGTAGTGTCCAGTATAGTAGTGCCCAGTACAGTAGTGTCCAGTATAGTAGTGTCCAGTATAGTAGTGTCCAGTATAGTGGTGTCCAGTATAGTAGTGTCCAGTTTAGTAGTGTCCAGTATAGTAGTGTCCAGTATAGTAGTGTCCAGTATAGTAGTGTCCAGTTCAGTAGTGTCCAGTATAGTAGTGTCCAGTATAGTAGTGTCCAGTATAGTAGTGTCCAGTATAGTAGTGCCCAGTATAGTGGTGTCCAGTATAGTAGTGTCCAGTATAGTAGTGTCCAGTATAGTAGTGTCCAGTATAGTAGTGTCCAGTATAGTAGTGTCCAGTACAGTAGTGTCCAGTATAGTGGTGTCCAGTATAGTGGTGTCCAGTATAGTGGTGTCCAGTATAGTGGTGTCCAGTATAGTGGTGTCCAGTATAGTGGTGTCCAGTATAGTAGTGTCCAGTATAGTAGTGTCCAGTATAGTAGTGTCCAGTATAGTAGTGTCCAGTATAGTAGTGTCCAGTATAGTGGTGTCCAGTATAGTGGTGTCCAGTATAGTAGTGTCCAGTATAGTAGTGTCCAGTATAGTAGTGTCCAGTACAGTAGTGTCCAGTATAGTAGTGTCCAGTATAGTAGTGTCCAGTAACCTGATCTGAGTGACCTGGTGCCTGAAACGCATTGAATCAGCGTTCTTCATCGCGTGGTCAAAATGAATTCCCCCTGAAATGTAACCCAGTCGTCCCTCAGTGACTGCCGCACTAAAAATCACGGATCACAGAGGGGCTGGATACGATTGGAGACAATTGAATTTCGGCGACATTATGCAATTGAAACGGTGATTGGAGAACACGAGTGTCTCAGGTTCCTCCCTGCCTCGTCCTCCTCGTCGTCTCTGCCTCCTCCGCTTTGCTCTACATCATCCTCTCCCCTCCTCCTCTCTTTCTCTCTCTGCTTCCTCCTCTCTCATCATCCTCTCCTTCTACCTGCCTCTCCTCTCCCCTCTCCTCCTCCTCCTCCTCCTCCTCTCCCCTCTCCTCCTCCTTCTCCTCCTCCACTCCTCTCCCCTCTCCTCCTCCTCCTCCTCCTCTCCTCTCTCCTCCTACCTGCCTCCTCCTCTCCTCTCCCCTCTCCTCCTCCTCCCCTCCTCCTCCTCCTTCTCCTCCTCCTCCTCTCCTCTCCCCTCTCCTCCTCCTTCTCCTCCTCCTCCTCTCCTCTCCCCTCTCCTCCTCCTCCTCCTCCTCCTCTCCTCCTCCTCTCCTCTCCCCTCTCCTCCTACCTGCCTCCTCCTCTCCTCTCCCCTCTCCTCCTCTTCTCTGACCATCAGTCCTGACAGGTATGGACCCACTGGTCTCCCCTCTCCTCCTCCTCCTCTCTTCCTCCTCCCCCCTCTCCTCCTCCTCTCCTCCTCTCCTCTCTCCTCCTCCCCCTCTCCTCCTCTCCTCTCTCCTCCTCCTCCTCTCCTCTCTCCTCTCCTCCTCCTCCTCCTCCTCCTCTCTGACCATCAGTCTTGACAGGTATGGACCCACTGGTCTCCCCTCTCCTCCTCCTCCTCCTCTCCTCCTCCTCCTCCCCACCTCCTCCTCTTCTCTCCCCTCTGCCTCCTGCTCTCTGACCATCAGTCCTGACAGGTATGGACCCACTGGTCTCCCCACCATTAAAGAGGACTCCCCACCATTAAAGAGGGCTTCCTACCATTAAAGAGGGCTTCCCACCATTAAAGAGGACTCCCCACCATTAAAGAGGGCTTCCTACCATTAAAGAGGGCTTCCCACCATTAAAGAGGACTCACCACCATTAAAGAGGGCTTCCTACCATTAAAGAGGGCTTCCCACTATTAAAGAGTGCTTCCTACCATTAAAGAGGGCTTCCTACCATTAAAGAGGGCTTCCCACCATTAAAGAGGACTCACCACCATTAAAGAGGGCTTCCTACCATTAAAGAGGGCTTCCCACTATTAAAGAGTGCTTCCTACCATTGAAGAGGACTCCCCACCATTAAAGAGGGGATAAGAACTTGGTGTTACTGAGTGAGACAAAGGAAGGGGGCAGGAAGTTCAGATCCTGTCAAACATGGTATTGTTAAATCTCATGGATCCTATGGAGGGGGGGCAAAGAGCAACAGTCTGGTTTCAGTCACTGATAAGATAGGACAGCCGTAGATTAGGGTGGAGAGAGGAATTTGGGCCGAGGTCAGATCAGAGGAAGTGAGAAGGAAGATTCCAATTAGACACACACGTACTTCCACACCCACGAAGGTTCAAGCATGAGCCGCGGCCATGACGACACCAGTGAGAGGAACCAATAAAGTTCCTGCCTAGCAACAGAAATGTATTGGCTGTCTCGATGTGCAAGGAGTTGACTCCTCCTAGCAGGATGTTATAAATATATGTGCTTGTGTAATCATGTCTTTGTCTTTGCAGCTGTTTGCCCCAGTGGGTGAGTCAACTTGGTTTGAGCTTTTCCTAGTTGTACGCTTGAGTTTTTAAATCTGTTTGTTCAGAAATGAACTCTGGCAATTCTTTAACTGGTGTTCCCAGAGAAAGTATAATTTTAAAAGAACACTTTCTCCTACATGAAAGGATGCCACCTGTCCAACGAGTCAGTTTGTCAAATTTCTGCCCTTCTACAGCTGCCCCCGGTCAACTGTTAGTGCTGTTATTGTGAAGTGGAAACGTCTAGGAGCAACAACGGCTCAGCTGCAAAGTGGTAGGCCACACAAGCTCACAGAACGGGACTGCTGAGTGCTGAAGTGCGTCGTGGGTAAAATTAATCTGTCCTCGGTTGCAACACTCACTACCAAGTTCCAAATTACCTCTTGAAGCAACGTCAGCACAAGAACTGTTAGTCGGGAAATGGTAATTCAATGGGTTTCCATGGACAAGCAGCTGCACACAAGCCTAAGATCACCATTCCCAACGCCAAGTGTTTTCTGGAGTGATGAATCATGCTTCACCATCTGGGTTTGGAAAATGCAAAGTGAACGCAACCTGCCCGAGAATGCAAAATGCATTGTTCCAGCTGAAAAAGTTTGGTGGAGGAGGAATAATGGTCTGGGGCTGTTTTTCATGGTTTCATGAATTGTGGCAATATTTTGGGAAAGGCCCTTTCTTGTTTCAGCATGACAATGCCCCCGTGCACAAAGTGAGGTCCGTACAGAAAATGGTGATCCAGATACTGAGTGGTTTTCTGATCCAATGCACTACTTGTGACCAGTAGTGTTGTAGTGAAAGTAGTGCACTACTTGTGACCAGTAGTGTTGTAGTGAAAAGTAGTGCACTACTTGTGACCAGTAGTGTTGTAGTGAAAGTAGTGCACTACTTGTGACCAGTAGTGTTGTAGTGAAAGTAGTGCACTACTTGTGACCAGTAGTGTTGTAGTGAAAAGTAGTGCACTACTTGTGACCAGTAGTGTTGTAGTGAAAAGTAGTGCACTACTTGTGACCAGTAGTGTTGTAGTGAAAAGTAGTGCACTACTTGTGACCAGTAGTGTTGTAGTGAAAGTAGTGCACTACTTGTGACCAGTAGTGTTGTAGTGAAAGTAGTGCACTACTTGTGACCAGTAGTGTTGTAGTGAAAAGTAGTGCACTACTTGTGACCAGTAGTGTTGTAGTGAAAAGTAGTGCACTACTTGTGACCAGTAGTGTTGTAGTGAAAAGTAGTGCACTACTTGTGACCAGTAGTGTTGAAGTGAAAGTAGTGCACTACTTGTGACCAGTAGTGTTGTAGTGAAAAGTAGTGCACTACTTGTGACCAGTAGTGTTGTAGTGAAAGTAATGCACTACTTGTGACCAGTAGTGTTGTAGTGAAAGTAGTGCACTACTTGTGACCAGTAGTGTTGTAGTGAAAAGTAGTGCACTACTTGTGACCAGTAGTGTTGTAGTGAAAAGTAGTGCACTACTTGTGACCAGTAGTGTTGTAGTGAAAGTAGTGCACTACTTGTGACCAGTAGTGTTGTAGTGAAAAGTAGTGCACTACTTGTGGCCAGTAGTGAAAAGTAGTGCACTACTTGTGACCAGTAGTGTTGTAGTGAAAGTAGTGCACTACTTGTGACCAGTAGTGTTGTAGTGAAAAGTAGTGCACTACTTGTGACCAGTAGTGTTGTAGTGAAAGTAGTGCACTACTTGTGACCAGTAGTGTTGTAGTGAAAGTAGTGCACTACTTGTGACCAGTAGTGTTGTAGTGAAAAGTAGTGCACTAATTGTGACCAGTAGTGTTGTAGTGAAAGTAGTGCACTACTTGTGACCAGTAGTGTTGTAGTGAAAAATAGTGCACTATATATTGAATTGGGTACCATTTGAGGTGTAACCAATGCCTGTGCTGTAATTAAAGTACAGTTATAGCTCTGCTTTCATCTACACTGTTCAAAGGATGGAGACAAATCGTGACTAGCTACAGTATGTAATTAGGCTATAAAATCCATGTTGCTCCCCTACGGCATAGTTAGGCCTACAGGCCTACAAGTAGTGATTAACATGTTATAACTCTGCTCTCTTTAATATCTTAAAAAATGACGGAGACAAAACAATAGAAGCTATAATTAGGATCCATAGATTTTAACGGTGTGTTCCGTGGCGTGGTTTAGTACGAGTGATATAGCTCTGCTCTCCTATGCCGTGGTAAAATGAGGAAGTTAAGCATTTACAGTGTTTATGATTACACAGGCCATACATGTAGTCTTCAAGTAAACCCTAACCTTGCAGTTGTTTTGTCTTAACGACATCAAGGTGTATTGATTGAATAGCTTAGAGGAGTTTACAGGCAAGCCTCATAGCTTTGGACAACAGATTGGAATCACCAAAGCAAAGCCCCCCCCAAAAAACCTTCACTATGATCAGTGAACTTATCATGCTAGCTTTAGTTATTCAACGAACCCCAATATCAGACCCCACTAAGACTAGCTATCTCCAATGGCATCAGCTAACGGGGATCCTAATAAAATAAAACAAATTATACCACAGCATTGTTGAAAGCTCGTTTCTGATTGGCTAGAAAGGCATTCTAGAATGCACATTAAAACCAGATAATGGGACAGTTGGAAAATATATCTGACAGTTGGTTGGAAAATATATCTGACATTTGGTAAAGATATCTGACAGTTGGTAAAGATATCTGACAGTTGGTAAAGATATCTGACAGTTTGAAAATATAACTGACAGTTGGTAAAGATATCTGACAGTTTGAAAATATAACTGACAGTTGGTAAAGATATCTGACAGTTTGAAAATATAACTGACAGTTGGTAAAGATATCTGACAGTTGGAAAATATATCTGACAGTTGGAAAATATATCTGACAGTTGTAAAAGATATCTGACAGTTGGTAAAGATATCTGACAGTTTGAAAATATAACTGACAGTTGGTAAAGATATCTGACAGTTGGAAAATATATCTGACAGTTGGAAAATATATCTGACAGTTGTAAAAGATATCTGACAGTTGGTAAAGATATCTGACAGTTGGAAAAGATATCTGACAGTTGTAAAATATATCTGACAGTTGTAAAATATATCTGACAGTTGGTAAAGATATCTGACAGTTGGAAAAGATATCTGACAGTTGGAAAAGATATCTGACAGTTGGTAAAGATATCTGACAGTTGGTAAATATATCTGACAGTTGGAAAAGATATCTGACAGTTGGTAAATATATCTGACAGTTGGAAAATATATCTGACAGTTGGAAAAGATATCTGACAGTTGGAAAATATATCTGACAGTTGGTAAAGATATCTGACAGTTGGAAAAGATATCTGACAGTTGGTAAAGATATCTGACAGTTGGAAAATATATCTGACAGTTGGAAAAGATATCTGACAGTTGGAAAATATATCTGACAGTTGGAAAATATATCTGACAGTTGGAAAAGATAACTGACAGTTGGAAACGATATCTGACAGTTGGTAAAGTTATCTGACAGTTGGAAAATATATCTGACAGTTGGTAAAGATATCTCACAGTTGGAAAAGATATCTGACAGTTGGAAAAGATATCTGACAGTTGGTAAAGATATCTGACAGTTGGAAAAGATATCTGACAGTTGGAAAAGATAACTGACAGTTGGAAAAGATATCTGACAGTTGGAAAAGATATCTGACAGTTGGTAAAGATATCGGGACACCATGCAATCATGACAAAATATACGCCTACAAATGCAGACTGTACTTGCTACAAAGTTACAGAAAGCTAACCCAACTACTACACAAACTAACAAACTGAAATTGGATGCACTGTAAACGCAGGTCCAACGAGGACAAAAACGTAGCCTAGCTAGCTAGGATTGATTTGTTTTTGCGGAGACATATTTTATTTATTATTATCTGATGACCTAATTTGGTGAGTGTTGAACATTCTATTTTTGAATTCGGTTGTCATATTGACAGGTTTGATAGCAACACACTACTACATTTATACCGTTAAATGTGTGGTTTCACATTGTTTTTTTAGGCCACTGAGTTATAAGCAAAATAAATAGATCAACTAACCTTGGAAAAATGAACTGCACAGTGTCTGCCATTTTTTCAGAGGTGATGAACAGAACGTCAGCATTTATCCCTTCCGTATCGCAAGCCTGAATTTGCATGCATTTGAAAGTCATTTTTTCAAACGTGTGTGTGTGTGTGTGTGTGTGTGTGTGTGTGTGTGTGTGTGTGTGTGTGTGTGTGTGTGTGTGTGTGTGTGTGTGTTGCGTGCGTGCGTTTGTGCGTGTGTGTGTGTGACAGGACAGGGTAATGTGTGTGTCTGGGTGGTCTGTCGTTGCTGATGACTGTGGAGAGATAGAGATTGGGGAGATTGGTGTCACTAACTGATTGCCCACAGCTGTTCTTGGTATAATTTCTAAAACAATGACAATCAGTAACCCTCATCATAGAGGATGACGTGAGATAACGTTCAATCTGCATCCCAAAATGGCACCCCTATTCCCTATATAGTGCACTACTTTTGACAAGGGCACATTGGGAATAGGGTGCCATTTGGGACACAACCCTTGGACATCTCAATATATTTAATAGATTGTATAAAAATCTCTAGTTACTAATCTCAGTCTTTCCCCAACTCACTACACCTCCTGGTCAGTCTCAGTCTTTCCCCAACTCACTACACCTCCTGGTCAGTCTCAGTCTCCTCCTGGGTTGATGTTCCATTGTGGGTTGGGTTTGAAGGCGTGACCCTGGTCTCTGATTGGGTTTGAAGGTGTGATCCTGGTCTCTGATTGGGTTTGAAGGCGTGATCCTGGTCTCTGATTGGGTTTGAAGGTGTGATCCTGGTCTCTGGTTGGGTTTGAAGGTGTGACCCTGGTCTCTGATTGGGTTTGAAGGTGTGATCCTGGTCTCTGATTGGGTTTGAAGGTGTGATCCTGGTCTCTGATTGGGTTTGAAGGCGTGATCCTGGTCTCTGATTGGGTTTGAAGGCGTGATCCTGGTCTCTGATTGGGTTTGAAGGCGTGATCCTGGTCTCTGGTTGGGTTTGAAGGCGTGATCCTGGTCTCTGGTTGGGTTTGAAGGTGTGATCCTGGTCTCTGATTGGGTTTGAAGGTGTGATCCTGGTCTCTGATTGGGTTTGAAGGCGTGATCCTGGTCTCTGATTGGGTTTGAAGGTGTGATCCTGGTCTCTGATTGGGTTTGAAGGCGTGATCCTGGTCTCTGGTTGGGTTTGAAGGCGTGATCCTGGTCTCTGATTGGGTTTGAAGGCGTGATCCTGGTCTCTGATTGGGTTTGAAGGCGTGATCCTGGTCTCTGGTTGGGTTTGAAGGCGTGATCCTGGTCTCTGGTTGGGTTTGAAGGCGTGATCCTGGTCTCTGATTGGGTTTGAAGGTGTGATCCTGGTCTCTGATTGGGTTTGAAGGTGTGATCCTGGTCTCTGATTGGGTTTGAAGGCGTGATCCTGGTCTCTGGTTGGGTTTGAAGGCGTGATCCTGGTCTCTGATTGGGTTTGAAGGTGTGATCCTGGTCTCTGATTGGGTTTGAAGGCGTGATCCTGGTCTCTGGTTGGGTTTGAAGGCGTGATCCTGGTCTCTGGTTGGGTTTGAAGGCGTGATCCTGGTCTCTGGTTGGGTTTGAAGGTGTGATCCTGGTCTCTGATTGGGTTTGAAGGCGTGATCCTGGTCTCTGATTGGGTTTGAAGGCGTGATCCTGGTCTCTGGTTGGGTTTGAAGGCGTGATCCTGGTCTCTGGTTGGGTTTGAAGGCGTGATCCTGGTCTCTGATTGGGTTTGAAGGCGTGATCCTGGTCTCTGGTTGGGTTTGAAGGCGTGATCCTGGTCTCTGATTGGGTTTGAAGGCGTGATCCTGGTCTCTGATTGGGTTTGAAGGCGTGATCCTGGTCTCTGGTTGGGTTTGAAGGCGTGATCCTGGTCTCTGGTTGGGTTTGAAGGCGTGATCCTGGTCTCTGGTTGGGTTTGAAGGCGTGATCCTGGTCTCTGATTGGGTTTGAAGGTGTGATCCTGGTCTCTGATTGGGTTTGAAGGTGTGATCCTGGTCTCTGGTTGGGTTTGAAGGCGTGATCCTGGTCTCTGATTGGGTTTGAAGGCGTGATCCTGGTCTCTGGTTGGGTTTGAAGGTGTGATCCTGGTCTCTGGTTGGGTTTGAAGGTGTGATCCTGGTCTCTGGTTGGGTTTGAAGGTTTGATCCTGGTCTCTGATTGGGTTTGAAGGTGTGATCCTGGTCTCTGATTGGGTTTGAAGGCGTGATCCTGGTCTCTGATTGGGTTTGAAGGCGTGATCCTGGTCTCTGGTTGGGTTTGAAGGTGTGACCCTGGTCTCTGATTGGGTTTGAAGGTGTGATCCTGGTCTCTGATTGGGTTTGAAGTGGTATTCCAGTCAGTTTGATCCTGGTCTCTGATTGGGTTTGAAGGTGTGATCCTGGTCTCTGATTGGGTTTGAAGGTGTGATCCTGGTCTCTGATTGGGTTTGAAGGCGTGATCCTGGTCTCTGGTTGGGTTTGAAGGTGTGATCCTGGTCTCTGGTTGGGTTTGAAGGCGTGATCCTGGTCTCTGATTGGGTTTGAAGGCGTGATCCTGGTCTCTGGTTGGGTTTGAAGGCGTGATCCTGGTCTCTGGTTGGGTTTGAAGGCGTGATCCTGGTCTCTGATTGGGTTTGAAGGCGTGATCCTGGTCTCTGGTTGGGTTTGAAGGCGTGATCCTGGTCTCTGGTTGGGTTTGAAGGCGTGATCCTGGTCTCTGATTGGGTTTGAAGGCGTGATCCTGGTCTCTGGTTGGGTTTGAAGGCGTGATCCTGGTCTCTGATTGGGTTTGAAGGCGTGATCCTGGTCTCTGATTGGGTTTGAAGGCGTGATCCTGGTCTCTGGTTGGGTTTGAAGGCGTGATCCTGGTCTCTGGTTGGGTTTGAAGGCGTGATCCTGGTCTCTGGTTGGGTTTGAAGGCGTGATCCTGGTCTCTGATTGGGTTTGAAGGTGTGATCCTGGTCTCTGATTGGGTTTGAAGGTGTGATCCTGGTCTCTGGTTGGGTTTGAAGGCGTGATCCTGGTCTCTGATTGGGTTTGAAGGCGTGATCCTGGTCTCTGGTTGGGTTTGAAGGTGTGATCCTGGTCTCTGGTTGGGTTTGAAGGTGTGATCCTGGTCTCTGGTTGGGTTTGAAGGTTTGATCCTGGTCTCTGATTGGGTTTGAAGGTGTGATCCTGGTCTCTGATTGGGTTTGAAGGCGTGATCCTGGTCTCTGATTGGGTTTGAAGGCGTGATCCTGGTCTCTGGTTGGGTTTGAAGGTGTGACCCTGGTCTCTGATTGGGTTTGAAGGTGTGATCCTGGTCTCTGATTGGGTTTGAAGTGGTATTCCAGTCAGTTTGATCCTGGTCTCTGATTGGGTTTGAAGGTGTGATCCTGGTCTCTGATTGGGTTTGAAGGTGTGATCCTGGTCTCTGATTGGGTTTGAAGGCGTGATCCTGGTCTCTGGTTGGGTTTGAAGGTGTGATCCTGGTCTCTGGTTGGGTTTGAAGGCGTGATCCTGGTCTCTGATTGGGTTTGAAGGCGTGATCCTGGTCTCTGGTTGGGTTTGAAGGCGTGATCCTGGTCTCTGGTTGGGTTTGAAGGCGTGATCCTGGTCTCTGATTGGGTTTGAAGGTGTGATCCTGGTCTCTGGTTGGGTTTGAAGGCGTGATCCTGGTCTCTGGTTGGGTTTGAAGGCGTGATCCTGGTCTCTGGTTGGGTTTGAAGGCGTGATCCTGGTCTCTGATTGGGTTTGAAGGTGTGATCCTGGTCTCTGATTGGGTTTGAAGGTGTGATCCTGGTCTCTGATTGGGTTTGAAGTGGTATTCCAGTCAGTTTGATCCTGGTCTCTGATTGGGTTTGAAGGTGTGATCCTGGTCTCTGATTGGGTTTGAAGGCGTGATCCTGGTCTCTGGTTGGGTTTGAAGGCGTGATCCTGGTCTCTGATTGGGTTTGAAGGTGTGATCCTGGTCTCTGATTGGGTTTGAAGGTGTGATCCTGGTCTCTGGTTGGGTTTGAAGGCGTGATCCTGGTCTCTGGTTGGGTTTGAAGGTGTGATCCTGGTCTCTGATTGGGTTTGAAGGCGTGATCCTGGTCTCTGGTTGGGTTTGAAGGCGTGATCCTGGTCTCTGATTGGGTTTGAAGGTGTGATCCTGGTCTCTGATTGGGTTTGAAGGTGTGATCCTGGTCTCTGGTTGGGTTTGAAGGCGTGATCCTGGTCTCTGGTTGGGTTTGAAGGCGTGATCCTGGTCTCTGATTGGGTTTGAAGGCGTGATCCTGGTCTCTGATTGGGTTTGAAGGCGTGATCCTGGTCTCTGATTGGGTTTGAAGGTGTGATCCTGGTCTCTGATTGGGTTTGAAGGTGTGATCCTGGTCTCTGGTTGGGTTTGAAGGTGTGATCCTGGTCTCTGATTGGGTTTGTAGTGGTATTCCCTTTTAAACTATGAATAAAAACTGACATACATTCGCAGTGTTGCAACACACTGAAAAACGTTGAAATTCCATTCTTATGTTTCTTCTGGTACAACTGAAGACACCGCGGGCACTGGAGTATGATACCTTCTGTCTTGCTTCACTGCACGTGTGTGTCTGTGTGTGTGTGTGTGTGTGTGTGTGTGTGTGTGTGTGTGTGTGTGTGTGTGTGTGTGTGTGTGTGTGCGTGCGTACGTGCATGTGTGTGTGTGTGTCTGTGTGCGTGCATGCGCGTGTGTGTGTTGCCGTGTCTCTGCTTTGATGAGATGTAATGTTTTTATCTGCCCCCGAATCATAGGGATCCGTCTCAGAGAGAGAATCTCAATATGATCTCATAGGAACACGAAAAAGATCCAGCATCAATGTTTGTCACGATAAACATAAGCTACGGCTTAATTACCCATCAAACGGTGTGTGTAAGCAAGAAGATGACAGACGCGAAGAAACGGTCAGAAGATAACAAACCTATTTCAAAAGACTATGACAGTGGTATTCAAACTTTAACATCAGCATCATTCACAAAAAACGTTTGTCCATTGTCCCATACATCTGTACTCTACATAAATGTTGTTGTTTTTGCCGACCCCACTGCAGCTTCCCCGCGACCCACTAGCAGTCGCGACTCCGCCTTTGAAAACCACGATACACCATATATACAAATGTATGTGTACATCACTTAAAATTAGTCTATTTGGCTATTCCAGCCACACCCGTTGCTGACAGGTGTATAAAATTGAGCACAAAAGCCATGCAATCTCCATAGACAAACATTGGAAGTAGAACGGACTTTCAACGTGGCACCGTCATAGGATGTGAAATTTCCAACAAGTCAGTTCGCTCTGTTCGCCCTGCTAGAGCTGCTCCAGTCAACTGTATGTGCTGTTATTGTGAAGTGGAAATGTCTAGGAGCAACAACGGCTCCGCCTTGAGGTGGTAGGCCACACAAGCTCACAGAACGGGACAGCCGAGTGCTGAAGCGCGTAATGCGGTTGTAACACTCACTACCGATTTCCAAACTTACTCTGGAAACAACGTCAGGACAAGAACTGTTCGTCGGGAGCTTCATGATATGTGTTTCCATTGCCGAGGAGCTGCACACAAACTGAAAATCACCATGCGCAACACCAAGCGTCGGCTGGAGTGGTGTAAAGCTAGCAGCCATTGTATTCTGGAGCAGTGGAAACGCGTTCTCTGAAGTGATGAATCACGCTTCACCATCTGGCAGTCCAATGGACAAATCTGGGTTTGGCGGATGCCAGGAGAACGCTACCTGCCCAAATTCATAGTGCCAACTGTAAAGTTTGGTGGAGGAGGAATAATGGTCTGAGGCTGGTTTTCATGGTTTGAGCTAGGTCCCTTGGTTCTAGTGAAGGGAAATCTTAATGCTACAGCTTACAATGGCATTCTAGATGATTATGTTATGTTGTGGCAAGGCCCTTTCTTGTTTCAGCATGAAAATGCCCCCGTGCACAAAGCGAGGTCCATACAGAAATGATTTGTTGAGATCGGTGTGGAAGAACTTGACTGGCAGGCACAATGTTCCAAGAAGGCACAATGTTCCCAGAAGAGTGGAGGCTGTTATAGCAGCAATGTTCCAACATCTAGTGGAAAGCCTTCCCAGAAGAGTGGAGGCTGTTATAGCTTCAAAGGGGGGACCAACTCCATATTAATGCCCATGATTTTGGAATGAGAGGTTCAACGAACAGGTGTCCACATACTTATGTCATGTGGTGTGTTTAAATTAAATAAACTCTACATAACATAAGATATACTGAGCTAAAATATAAACTCAACATGTAAAGTGTTGGTCCCTTATTTCATGAGCTGAAATAAAAATGTAAAAAATTTCACATATGCACGAAAAGCTTGTTTCTCTCAAATGTTATGCACAGATGTGTTTACATCCCTGTTACCAAAATAATCCATCCACCTGAGAGATGTGGCATATCAAGAAGCTGATTAAACAGCAGGATCATTACACAGGAGCACCTTGCGCTGGGGACAATAAAAGGCCACTCTAAAATGTGCAGTTTTGTCACAAGACACAATGCCGCAGATTTACTCAAGTTTTGAGGGAGCGTGCAATTGGCAAGCTACCTGCAGGAATGTCCACTCGAGCTGTTTAAGAGGGAGGGGGCAATGCAAATAGTCTGGGTAGCAATTTGATTAGCTGTTCAGGAGTCTTATGGCTTAGGGGTAGAAGCTGTTTAGAAGCCTGTTGGAACTGGACTTGGTGCTCCGGTACCGCTTGCAGGTAGCAGAAAGAACAGTCTGGAGTCTTTGACCATTTTTAGGGCCTTCCTCTGACACCACCTGGTATAGAGATCCTGGATGGCAGGAAGCTTGATCTCAGTGATCTCTGTAGTGCCATGCAGTCGTAGGCAGTCGTAGGCAGAGCAGTTCCCATACCAGGCAGTGATGCAACCTGTCAGGATTCTCTCAATGGTGCAGCTGTACAACTTTGAGGATCTGAGGACCCATGCCAAATCTTTTCAGTCTTCTGAAGGGAAATAGGTTTTGTCATGCCCTCTTCACGACTGTCTTGGTGAAGAGGGCACCATGTTAGTTTGTTGGTGATGTGGACACCAAGGTTCTTGAAGCTCTCAACCTGCCTCACCACAGCCCCGTCATTGAGAATGGGGGCGTGCTCGATCCCCCTTTTCTAGTAGTCCACAATCATCTCCTTTGTCATGTTGAGGGAGAGGATGTTGTCCTGGCACCACAGGGCCAGGTCTATGATAAACTCCCTGTCTCATCATTGTCGGTGATCAGACCTACAACTGTTGTGTCATCAACAAACTTAATGATGTTGTTGGAGTCGAGCCTGGCCGTACAGTCATGTGTGAACAGGGAGTACAAGAGTGGACTGAACACGCACCCCATTAGTGAACGGGGAGTACAAGAGTGGACTGAGCACGCACCCCTGAGGGACCCCCTTATTGAGAATCAGCGTGTTGGATGTGTTGTTACCCACCCAACCACCTTGGGGAGGCCCGTCATGAAGCCCAGGATCCAGTTGCAGAGGGAGGTGTTTAGTCCCAGGAACCTTAGCGTAGTGATGAGCTTTGAGGCACTACGGTGTTGAATGAGCTATAGTCAATGAACATCATTCTCACATAAGTGTTCCTTTTGTCCAGGTGGGATAGGGCAGTGTGGAGTGCAATAGAGATGGCATTATCTGTGGATCTGTTGAGCGGTATGCAAGTTGGAGTGGGTCTAGGGTTTCTGGGATGATGGTGTTGAAGTGAGTCATGACCAGCCTTTCAAAGCACTTAATGGCTTCAGTCCTGAGTGCTATGGGTCAGTAGTTGTTTAGGCAGGTTACCTTAGTGTTCATGGGCACAGGGACTATAATGGTCTGCTTGAAACATGTTGGTATTACAGACTTGCCAGTTGGTCAGCGCATGCTCGGAATACACGTCCTGGTAATCTGTCTGGCCCTGCGGGCTTGTGAATGTTGACCTGTTTAAAGGTCTTACTCACATTGGCTATGGAGAGCGAGATCACACAGTTGTCCAGAACAGCTGATGCTCTCATGCATGTTTCAGTGTTACTTGACTTGAAGCGAGCATAGAAGTAATTTAGCTCATCTGGTAGGCTCGTGTCACTGGGCAGCTTTGTAGTTTGTAATTGTAATTGTCCGACGAACATCGGAGCCGTAGTAGTAGTATAATAATGTAGTCCTTTATTGACGCTTTGCCTGTTTGATGGTTCGTCGTGGGGCTTAGTTGGATTTCTCATATGCTTCCGGGTTAGAGTCCCGTTCCTTGAAAGCGGCAGCTCTAGCCTTTAGCTCAGTGCAGATGTTGCCTGTTATCCATGGAGTCTGGTTGGGGTATGTGCGTACAGTCACTGTGGGGACTAAGTCATCAATGCACTTATTGATGAAGCCAGTGACTGATGTGGTGTACTCCTCAATGCCATCGGAAGAATCCCGGAACATATTCCAGTCTGTGATAGCAGAACAGTCCTGTAGTTTAGCATCTGCTACATCTGACCACTTTTTATTGACGAGTTACTGGTGCTTCCTGCTTTAGTTTTTCTCATAAGTAAGACACAATTGTAAGCAGGAATCAGGAGGATAGAATTATGGTCAGATTTGCCAAATGGAGGGTGAGGGAGACCTTTGTACACGTCTCTGTGTGTGGAGTAAAGGTGGTCTAGTTCCCTCACCCCCTCTGTTTGCATATTTAACATGCTGGTAGAAATGAGGTCAAACGGATTTCAGTTTCCACGCATTAATGTCTCTGGCCACTAGGAGCGCCACCTCTGGATGAGCGTTTTCCTGTTTGCTTATGGCCATATACATATCATTGAATGCGGTGTTAGTGCCAGCATCGGTCTGTGGTGGTAAATAGACAGCTATGAAGAATATAGATGAAAACTCTCTTGGTAGATAGTGTTGTCTATAGCTTATCATGAGATACTCTACATTTACATTTACATTTAAGTCATTTGGCAGACGCTCTTATCCAGAGCGACTTACAAATTGGCCTCAGGCGAGCAAAACCTTGAGACTTCCTTAGATATCTTGCACCAGCTGTTGTTTACAAATATACATAGAGCGCCACCCCTTGTCTTACCAGAGGCTGCTGTTCTATCCTGCCGATACCCACCAGCTGTATGTTACTCATGTCGCCATTCAGCCACGACTCGGCGAAACATAAGATTTGACCGTTTTTAATGTCCCGTTGGTAGGATATACATGGTGGTAGTTCATCCACTTTATTATCCAGTACGTTGACCAATAGTACCGATGGTAAAGGCAGATTAGCCACTCGTAGCCTGATCCTTACAAAGCAACCCGATCTCCTTCCGCGATATCTCAGTCTCTTTCTTCTGCGAATGACAGGCATGAGGGCCTTGTTGATTGTCCCTCTCGTCTGACTAAAAAATAATTATTTGTCCAGTTCGAGGTGAGTAGTCACTGTTCTGATGTCCAGAAGCAATTTTCGGTCATAAGAGACGGTAGCAGCAACATTATGTACAAAATAAGTTATAAACGATGCGAAAAAACGAACAAGACGGTTGGTTAGGAGCCCGTAAAATGGAAGCCATCCCCTCTGGAGTCATCTCACGATACAGAGGTTTCCTCTACTGCTGTAAACAGGGAAAAGAAGAAAAGGAGAACAATACTATCATTTGTTTTGGTGCATTGTTACAATTCTGTTCTGCATGTCAATGTACAAGCTATTCTTCAAAACTCATCAAGAAAAACAGAGTAATAATTTATCTCTCATTAGCTAGGTTTTCCATCCTTTTGGTGTCAGATTTTCATGCCATTACTAAAAATCTGCAGAAAAACTATTTCCCACCAGAAATGTGTTTCAATCAAATGGACCTGCTGTGAGTGATGTGATAACACCTGTCAACATGTAAAGCAACATGTGATAACATCTGTAAACATGTTTTAAGCAACATGTGATAACATCTGTAAACATGTTTAGTACCATGTGATAACATCTGCAAACATGTAAAGAAACATTTCATGCATCTATAAACATGTAAAGCAGCATGTGACAACATGTATAGCAACATGTGATAACATCTGTAAACATGTTTTAAGAAACATGTGATAACATCTGTAAACATGTTTAGTAACATGTGATAACATTTGTCAATATGTAAAGCAACATGTGATAACATCTGACAACATGTAAAGCAACATGTGATAACATCTGACAACATTTAAAGAAACATTTGATGCCATCTATAAACATGTTAAGCAACATGTGATAACATCTGACAACATGTAAAGCAACATGTGACAACATGTATAGCAACATGTGATAACATCTGACAACATGTTAAGCAACATCTGATAACATGTAAAGCAGCATGTGACAACATGTGATAACATCTGACAACATGTAGAGCAACATGTGATAACATCTGACAACATGTAAAGCAACATGTGATAACATCTGACAACATGTAAGCAACATGTGATAACATCTGACAACATGTAAAGCAACATGTGATAACATCTGACAACATGTAAAGCAACATGTGATAACATCTGACAACATGTAAAGCAACATGTGATAACATCTGGCAACATGTAAAGCAACATGTGACAACATCTGGCAACATGTAAAGCAACATGTGACAACATCTGACAACATGTAAAGCAACATGTGACAACATGTGACAACATGTAAAGCAACATGTGATAACATCTGACAACATGTAAAGCAACATGTGACAACATGTATAGCAACATGTGACAACATCTGACAACATGTATAGCAGCATGTGACAACATGTGACAACATGTATAGATGCTCTTATCCAGAGTGACTTACAGTTAGTGCATTCATCTTATTAAGACAGCCGGTAAGTTCACGTTTTCCTCAATAAAGAAGTTATCAGCAAAGTCGGAGCTAGAAAGTTCGGGAGGGATAAATTGAAAGTTTGTTATAGGAGTTTTGAAGAGGTAAGTCTTCATGTGCTTTTGGAAGATGGCCATGGACTCTGCTAACCTAGCTTCAGGGGGGAAAGCTGGCTCCATCATTGGGGTGTCAGGACAGAGGAGAGCTCGGGCTGGGCTGAGCAGTAGCTGCCCTCTGCTAACCTAGCTTCAGGGGGGAAAGCTGGCTCCATCAATGGGGTGTCAGGACAGAGGAGAGCTCGGGCTGGGCTGAGCGTTAGCTGCCCTCTGCTAACCTAGCTTCAGGGGGAAAGCTGGCTCCATCATTGGGGTGTCAGGATAGAGGAGAGCTCGGTCTGGGCTGAGCGGTAGCTGCCCTCTGCTAACCTAGCTTCAGGGGGAAAGCTGGCTCCATCATTGGGGTGTCAGGACAGAGGAGAGCTCGGTCTGGGCTGAGCGGTAGCTGCCCTCTGCTAACCTAACTTCAGGGGGAAAGCTGGCTCCATCATTGGGGTGTCAGGACAGAGGAGAGCTCGGGCTGGGCTGAGCAGTAGCTGCCCTCTGCTAACCTAGCTTCAGGGGGGGAGAGCTGGCTCCATCATTGGGGTGTCAGGACAGAGGAGAGCTCGGGCTGGGCTGAGCGTTAGCTGCCCTCTGCTAACCTAGCTTCAGGGGGGAAAGCTGGCTCCATCATTGGGGTGTCAGGACAGAGGAGAGCTCAGGCTGGGCTGAGCGGTAGCTGCCCTCTGCTAACCTAGCTTCAGGGAGGAAAGCTGGCTCCATCATTGGGGTGTCAGGACAAAGGAGAGCTCGGGCTGGGCTGAGCGGTAGCTGCCCTCTGCTAACCTAGCTTCAGGGGGAAAGCTGGCTCCATCATTGGGGTGTCAGGACAGAGGAGAGCTCGGGCTGGGCTGAGCGTTAGCTGCCCTCTGCTAACCTAGCTTCAGGGGGGAAAGCTGGCTCCATCATTGGGGTGTCAGGACAGAGGAGAGCTCGGGCTGGGCTGAGCAGTAGCTGCCCTCTGCTAACCTAGCTTCAGGGGGGAAAGCTGGCTCCATCATTGGGGTGTCAGGACAGAGGAGAGCTCGGGCTGGGCTGAGCGGTAGCTGCCCTCTGTCAATATGATGGTTATTATATCAATATTTGCGCATACATAAGCTACTTTTCAAAACTCCCCGTCTAACCTACTGAGACACTGTTCAATAATACATGTCTGACCTTATATTTATTTGAATTATTTGTTGTTTTCTTCCTGTCAGAGGATTCTTGAGGTAATATTGCAGAAGGAGCCTGTGAATTAAAGACAGTCCGTGTCCCAAAGGGCACCCTATTCCCTACATAGTGCACTACTTTTGATCGGGTGCCCATAGTGCACTATGTAAGAAATAAGGGGTCCGTTTGTGACTCTGCTGGTGGGTTGTATCTGAGGTCACTCCATTATCATTGCTAATGCACTGTGAGATTGGGAGCTAATTGATAATGCATGCTAATTGATATTAGCGCCCCTTCATTGCCATAACGAAGAAAACATACAGCCCACTAACACAGTAACGCAGCGCTGTGGGCTAAAATGCCTTTAGCGTAATCTTCCTCTCGCTCCACGCTTCGCCTGGTTGATTTGCTGGCCGATTCTTTGCGCTTCACCTCAGGACAATCAAGCATCCTACTCATAAAGACAATTCCTGGAGGGGAAGGATGACAGACAGAGCATGAGGGAGAGAGATAGGCGTGTCAAACCAAGGATGAAAATACCTAATCAGAGGAGTTGTTGTGCTTAAGCATAAGGAGCCAGATAGCGTACTCATAAAGTCTACAGTGTTAGGGATGGGTCGTAATGCTATACTGTTAGCCAGTTAGCCAGTTAGCATACTCATAAAGTCTACAGTGTTAGGGATGGGTCGTAATGCTATACTGTTAGCCAGTTAGCCAGTTAGCATACTCATAAAGTCTACAGTGTTAGGGATGGGTCGTAATGCTATACTGTTAGCCAGTTAACCAGTTAGCATACTCATAAAGTCTACAGTGTTAGGGATGGGTCGTAATGCTATACTGTTAGCCAGTTAGCATACTCATAAAGTCTACAGTGTTAGGGATGGGTCGTAATGCTATACTGTTAGCCAGTTAGCCAGTTAGCATACTCATGAAGTCTACAGTATTCAGGATGCGTCATAATGCTATACTGTTAGCCAGTTAGCATACCCATAAAGTCTACAGTTTTAAGAATGGGTTGTAATGCTATACTGTTAGCCAGTTAGCATACTCATAAAGTCTACAGTTTTAAGAATGGGTTGTAATGCTATACTGTTAGCCAGTTAACATACTCATAGAGTCTACAGTTTTAAGAATGGGTTGTAATGCTATACTGTGAGCCAGTTAACATACTCATAGAGTCTACAGTATTAAGGATGGGTTGTAATGCTATACTGTTAGCCAGTTAGCATACCCATAAAGTCTACAGTTTTAAGAATGGGTTGTATGCTATACTGTTAGCCAGTTAGCATACTCATAGAGTCTACAGTATTAAGGATGGGTTGTAATGCTATACTGTTAGCCAGTTAGCATACCCATAAAGTCTACAGTTTTAAGAATGGGTTGTAATGCTATACTGTTAGCCAGTTAGCATACTCATAGAGTTGTCTAATCTTAGCAATTTCTTCTTAGCTAGCTACATAGCCGTCTTTGTATCAAAGATAATTGCGTAATTATCGTATTTCGTCGTCCTAACGTAGTCTACACTGCTTTCTGCCCAGCAGCTAGCTAACGTCCACTAGCACAGCAGCTAGCTAACGTCCACTAGCACTGTAGAAACTATTACACTCCACGACTCGATTAGTGTAGTGTTAGCTAGCTACATAGTTGTCTTTGCTGTCTTCGTATCCAAGGTAATTGTGTAGTTTAGAGTGTGTAGACTTAGAGTGATTATCTTAATTTACCGAGGTTAGCTAGCCAGCTATTTGTCGTCCTTAACGTAGGAGTCACTGCTAGCTAGCTAGCCAACAGCTAGCCAACGTCTTCCGAATTGAACTTCAACAACCCGGTCAACATTCCGCCTCGCTCCACAGGTAGTATCACATTTTCATTTCACTTCATTACAGTACAACGGTTTGATTTGTTTGATCGTAGCTAGCTAGCTACATAGCCGTCTTTGTATCTAAGACAATTGTGTAGTCTGGAGCGATTTTCTAGGTTAGCTAGCCAGCTATTGTCGTTCTTTTAACGTAACGTTACGTAATCAACACTGCTAGCTAGCCAGCTAGCCCCCGAATAGCAGCACTGTAGAAACTATTACACTCGACGGAACGACTTGATTAGTGTAGTGTCAACAACGTAGCCACTGCCAGCTAGCCTACTCCAGCAGTACTGTATCATTTCAATCATTTTAGTCAATAAGATTCTTGCTACGTAAGCTTAACGTTCTGAACATTCGATAAGTGTAGTCCACTTGTCATTCCAATCTCCTTTGCATTAGCGTAGCCTCTTCTGTAGCCTGTCAACTATGTGTCTATCTATCCCTGTTCTCTCCTCTCTGCACAGACCATACAAACGCTCCACACCGCGTGGCCGCGGCCACCCTAATCTGGTGGTCCCAGCGCGCACGACCCACGTGGAGTTCCAGGTCTCCGGTAGCCTCTGGAACTGCCGATCTGCGGCCAACAAGGCAGAGTTCATCTCAGCCTATGCCTCCCTCCAGTCCCTCGACTTCTTGGCACTGACGGAAACATGGATCACCACAGACAACACTGCTACTCCTACTGCTCTCTCTTCGTCCGCCCACGTGTTCTCGCACACCCCGAGAGCTTCTGGTCAGCGGGGTGGTGGCACCGGGATCCTCATCTCTCCCAAGTGGTCATTCTCTCTTTCTCCCCTTACCCATTTGTCTATCGCCTCCTTTGAATTCCATGCTGTCACAGTTACCAGCCCTTTCAAGCTTAACATCCTTATCATTTATCGCCCTCCAGGTTCCCTCGGAGAGTTCAACAATGAGCTTGATGCCTTGATAAGCTCCTTTCCTGAGGACTGCTCACCTCTCACAGTCCTGGGCGACTTTAACCTCCCCACGTCTACCTTTGACTCATTCCTCTCTGCCTCCTTCTTTCCACTCCTCTCCTCTTTTGACCTCACCCTCTCACCTTCCCCCCCTACTCACAAGGCAGGCAATACGCTCGACCTCATCTTTACTAGATGCTGTTCTTCCACTAACCTCATTGCAACTCCCCTCCAAGTCTCCGACCACTACCTTGTATCCTTTTCCCTCTCGCTCTCATCCAACACTTCCCACACTGCCCCTACTCGGATGGTATCGCGCCGTCCCAACCTTCGCTCTCTCTCCCCCGCTACTCTCTCCTCTTCCATCCTATCATCTCTTCCCTCTGCTCATACCTTCTCCAACCTATCTCCTGATTCTGCCTCCTCAACCCTCCTCTCTTCCCTTTCTGCATCCTTTGACTCTCTATGTCCCCTATCCTCCAGGCCGGCTCGGTCCTCCCCTCCCGCTCCGTGGCTCGACGACTCACTGCGAGCTCAGAGAACAGTGCTCCGGGCAGCCGAGCGGAAATGGAGGAAAACTCGCCTCCCTGCGGACCTGGCATCCTTTCACTCCCTCCTCTCTACATTTTCCTCCTCTGTCTCTGCTGCTAAAGCCACTTTCTTCCACTCTAAATTCCAAGCATCTGCCTCTAACCCTAGGAAGCTCTTTGCCACCTTCTCCTCCCTCCTGAAACCTCCTCCCCCTCCCCCCCTCCTCCCTCTCTGCAGATGACTTCGTCAACCATTTTGAAAAGAAGGTCGACGACATCCGATCCTCGTTTGCTAAGTCAAACGACACCGCTGGTTCTGCTCACACTGCCCTACCCTGTGCTCTGACCTCTTTCTCCCCTCTCTCTCCAGATGAAATCTCGCTTCTTGTGACGGCCGGCCGCCCAACAACCTGCCCGCTTGACCCTATCCCCTCCTCTCTTCTCCAGACCATTTCCGGAGACCTTCTCCCTTACCTCACCTCGCTCATCAACTCATCCCTGACCGCTGGCTACGTCCCTTCCGTCTTCAAGAGAGCGAGAGTTGCACCCCTTCTGAAAAAACCTACACTCGATCCCTCCGATGTCAACAACTACAGACCAGTATCCCTTCTTTCTTTTCTCTCCAAAACTCTTGAACGTGCCGTCCTTGGCCAGCTCTCCCGCTATCTCTCTCAGAATGACCTTCTTGATCCAAATCAGTCAGGTTTCAAGACTAGTCATTCAACTGAGACTGCTCTTCTCTGTATCACGGAGGCGCTCCGCACTGCTAAAGCTAACTCTCTCTCCTCTGCTCTCATCCTTCTAGACCTATCGGCTGCCTTCGACACTGTGAACCATCAGATCCTCCTCTCCACCCTCTCCGAGTTGGGCATCTCCGGTGCGGCCCACGCTTGGATTGCGTCCTACCTGACAGGTCGCTCCTACCAGGTGGCGTGGCGAGAATCTGTCTCCTCGCCACGTGCTCTCACCACTGGTGTCCCCCAGGGCTCTGTTCTAGGCCCTCTCCTATTCTCGCTATACACCAAGTCACTTGGCTCTGTCATAACCTCACATGGTCTCTCCTATCATTGCTATGCAGACGACACACAATTAATCTTCTCCTTTCCCCCTTCTGATGACCAGGTGGCGAATCACATCTCTGCATGTCTGGCAGACATATCAGTGTGGATGACGGATCACCACCTCAAGCTGAACCTCGGCAAGACGGAGCTGCTCTTCCTCCCGGGGAAGGACTGCCCGTTCCATGATCTCGCCATCACGGTTGACAACTCCATTGTTTCCTCCTCCCAGAGCGCTAAGAACCTTGGCGTGATCCTGGACAACACCCTGTCGTTCTCAACTAACATCAAGGCGGTGGCCCGTTCCTGTAGGTTCATGCTCTACAACATCCGCAGAGTACGCCCCTGCCTCACACAGGAAGCGGCGCAGGTCCTAATCCAGGCACTTGTCATCTCCTGTCTGGATTACTGCAACTCGCTGTTGGCTGGGCTCCCTGCCTGTGCCATTAAACCCCTACAACTCATCCAGAACGCCGCAGCCCGTCTGGTGTTCAACCTTCCCAAGTTCTCTCACGTCACCCCGCTCCTCCGCTCTCTCCACTGGCTTCCAGTTGAAGCTCGCATCCGCTACAAGACCATGGTGCTTGCCTACGGAGCTGTGAGGGGAACGGCACCGCAGTACCTCCAGCTCTGATCAGGCCCTACTCCCAAACAAGGGCACTGCGTTCATCCACCTCTGGCCTGCTCGCCTCCCTACCACTGAGGAAGTACAGTTCCCGCTCAGCCCAGTCAAAACTGTTCGCTGCTCTGGCCCCCCAATGGTGGAACAAAATCCCTCACGACGCCAGGACAGCGGAGTCAATCACCACCTTCCGGAGACACCTGAAACCCCACCTCTTCAAGGAATACCTAGGATAGGATAAAGCAATCCTTCTCACCCCCCACCCCCCTTAAATGATTTAGATGCACTATTGTAAAGTGGCTGTTCCACTGATGTCAGAAGGTGAATTCACCAATGTGTAAGTCGCTCTGGATAAGAGCGTCTGCTAAATGACTTAAATGTAAATGTAATGTACAGTATTAAGGATGGGTTGTAATGCTATACTGTTAGCCAGTTAGCATACTCATAGAGTCTACAGTATTAAGGATGGGTTGTAATGCTATGGTTTTAGCCAACGAGCAGTGAAGAGCGTTATTGAGTTTGCAGTGGTAAGACAACAACATATAACCAGGGATATATATATAACAACATATAACCCATTTAAATGTCTAGTTTTGTTTTACATTCGTCAATTTATGTGAATTCAACATGAAATCAACACAAATGTAAACCATGTCATTGGATTTAGAGGCAGTAGACGGAATGATGAGGTGGTGTATGTTAGAGTCCTGCCTGTTGTTAGTGATGAGGTGGAGGTTAGAGGCAGTGTCCTGTCTGTTGTTGATGATGAGGTGGAGGTTAGAGGCAGTGTCCTGTCTGTTGTTAGTGATGAGGTGGAGGTTAGAGGCAGTGTCCTGTCTGTTGTTGATGATGAGGTGGAGGTTAGAGGCAGTGTCCTGTCTGTTGTTAGTGATGAAGTGGAGGTTAGAGGCAGTGTCCTATCTGTTGTTAGTGATGAAGTGGAGGTTAGAGGCAGTGTCCTGTCTGTTATTAGTGATGAGGTGGAGGTTAGAGGCAGTGTCCTGTCTGTTGTTAGTGATGAGGTGGAGGTTTGAGGCAGTGTCCTGTCTGGTGTTAGTGATGAGGTGGAGGTTTGAGGCAGTGTCCTGTCTGGTGTTAGTGATGAAGTGGAGGTTAGAGGCAGTGTCCTGTCTGTTGTTAGTGATGAAGTGGAGGTTAGAGGCAGTGTCCTATCTGTTGTTAGTGATGAGGTGGAGGTTAGAGGCAGTGTCCTGTCTGTTGTTAGTGATGATACTTCCGGCGCCGACAGAGATGGCCGCCTCGCTTCGCGTTCCTAGGAAACTATGCAGTTTTTTGTTTTTTTTTACGTGCTATTTCTTACATTAGTACCCCAGGTCATCTTAGGTTTCATTACATACAGTCGAGAAGAACTACTGTATATTAGATCAGCGTCAACTCACCATCAGTACGACCAAGAATATGTTTTTCGCGACCCGGATCCTGTGTTCTGCCTTACAAACAGGACAACGGAATGGATCGCATGCAGCGACCCAAAAAACGACTCCGAAAAAGAGGGAAACGTGGCGGTCTTCTGGTCAGACTACGGAGTCGGGCACATCGTGCCCCACTTCCTAGCATTCTTCTTGCCAATGTCCAGTCTCTTGACAACAAGGTTGATGAAATCCGAGCAAGGGTAGCATTCCAGAGGGACATCAGAGACTGTAACGTTCTGTGCTTCACGGAAACATGGCTCACTGGAGAGACGCTCTCGGATGCGGTGCAGCCAGCGGGTTTCTCCACACATCGCGCCGACAGAAGCAAACACCTTTCTGGTAAGAAGAGGGGTGGGGGTGTATGCCTTATGGCTAACGAGGCATGGTGCGATGGAAGAAACATACAGGAACTCAAATCCTTCTGTTCACCTGATTTAGAATTCCTCACAATCAAATGTAGACCGCATTATCTACCAAGAGAATTCTCTTCGATTATAATCACAGCCGTATATATCCCCCCCAAGCAGACACATCGATGGCTCTGAACGAACTTTATTTAACTCTTTGCAAACTGGAAACCTTTTATCCGGAGGCTGCATTCATTGTTGTTGGGGATTTTAACAAGGCTAATCTGAAAACAAGACTCCCTAAATTTTATCAGCATATCGATAGCGCAACCAGGGGCGGAAAAACCTTGGATCACTGTTACTCTAACTTCCGCGACGCATATAAGGCCCTGCCCCGCCCCCCTTTCGGAAAAGCTGACCACGACTCCATTTTGCTGATACCTGCCTACAGACAAAAGCTAAAAAAGAAGCTCCCACGCTGAGGTCTGTCCAACGCTGGTCCGACCAAGCTGACTCCACACTCCAAGACTGCTTCCATCACGTGGACTGGGACATGTTTCGTATTGCGTCAGATAACAACATTGACGAATACGCTGATTCGGTGTGCGAGTTCATTAGAACGTGCGTTGAAGATGTCGTTCCCATAGCAACGATTAAAACATTCCCTAACCAGAAACCTTGGATTGATGGCAGCATTCGCGTGAAACTGAAAGCGCGAACCACTGCTTTCAATCAGGGCAAGGTGTCTGGTAACATGACTGAATACAAACAATGCAGCTATTCCCTCCGTAAGGCTATCAAACAAGCTAAGCGTCAGTACAGAGACAAAGTAGAATCCCAATTCAACGGCTCAGACACAAGAGGCATGTGGCAGGGTCTACAGTCAATCACGGACTACAGGAAGATGTCTTGCTCCCAGGCAGACTAAATAACTGTTTTGCCCGCTTTGAGGACAATACAGTGCCACTGACACTGCCTGCAATGGAAAAATGCGGTCTCTCCTTCACTGCAGCCGAGGTGAGTAAAACATTTAAACGTGTTAACCCTCGCAAGGCTGCAGGCCCAGACGGCATCCCCAGCCGCACCCTCAGAGCATGCGCAGACCAACTGGCTGGTGTGTTTACGGACATATTCAATCAATCTCTATACCAGTCTGCTGTTCCCACATGCTTCAAGAGGGCCACCATTTTTCCTGTTCCCAAGAAAGCTAAGGTAACTGAGCTAAACGACTACCGCCCCGTAGCACTCACTTCCGTCATCATGAAGTGCTTTGAGAGACTAGTCAAGGACCATATCACCTCCACCCTACCTGACACCCTAGACCCACTCCAATTTGCTGACACCCTAGACCCACTCCAATTTGCTTACCGCTCAAATAGGTCCACAGACGATGCAATCTCAACCACACTGCACACTGCCCTAACCCATCTGGACAAGAGGAATACCTATGTGAGAATGCTGTTCATCAACTACAGCTCGGCATTCAACACCATAGTACCCTCCAAGCTCATCATCAAGCTCGAGACCCTGGGTCTCGACCCCGCCCTGTGCAACTGGGTACTGGACTTCCTGACGGGCCGCCCCCAGGTGGTGAGGGTAGGTAACAACATCTCCTACCCGCTGATCCTCAACACTGGGGCCCCACAAGGGTGCGTTCTGAACCCTCTCCTGTACTCCCTTTTCACCCACGACTGCGTGGCCACGCATGCCTCCAACTCAATCATCAAGTTTGCGGACGACACAACAGTGGTAGGCTTGATTACCAACAACGACGAGACGGCCTACAGGGAGGAGGTGAGGGCCCTCGGAGTGTGGTGTCAGGAAAATAACCTCACACTCAACGTCAACAAAACTGAGGAGATGATTGTGGACTTCAGGAAACAGCAGAGGGAACACCCCCCTATCCACATCGATGGAACAGTAGTGGAGAGAGTAGCAAGTTTTAAGTTCCTCGGCATACACATCACAGACAAACTGAATTGGTCCACTCACACAGACAGCATCGTGAAGAAGGCGCAGCAGTGCCTCTTCAACCTCAGGAGGCTGAAAAAATTTGGCTTGTCACCAAAAGCACTCACAAACTTCTACAGATGCACAATCGAGAGCATCCTGGCGGGCTGTATCACCGCCTGGTACGGCAACTGCTCCGCCCTCAACCGTAAGGCTCTCCAGAGGGTAGTGAGGTCTGCACAACGCATCACCGGGGGCAAA